>NC_133122.1:107158746-107318224 GCF_033568475.1 Henckelia pumila
GGAGGAAGCGGCCCCGATCCTAGCAAAGCCAATCATGATGTAAAAGAACTCCATCGGAATCTTCTTTTTTGGATGATGAAATTCTGGAAATGGGTAAAGCTCAGCCGCAATTTTTATTATCGAGCAGATATGAGGCAAGAGGTAGTGGCATCAGCAGCAAAGATAAACTTCAGCTTAAGAGTAAACGGTTTAAGAGATATGGGAATAATTTCTCTAGCTCTAGTGGACCGAAAAAGATTAATTTGGGTCAGAATGCAGAGTATGCTAGTGGTTCTCGCACTAATTGTGGAGGGAGATATCCTAGCGAGTAGTGCAGAGAAATTTCAGATAGATGTAATCAATGCAAGAAAATGACATATTTTGTTAGAATGTGTTATACTCAAAGCGGATTAAGAGGAAATCAGAATGAAGATCAATCCTAGAGGCATACAAAGGGTCAGACATAAGTTGCACCTGAGAATGAGATTTTAAATAACCGATTTCTATTTATTAACATGTTATATTATTGGTGCAAGATATATATATATATATATATATATATTGATAGCTGAAATATTTGCTATGTTATGACCTCTGTATAAGAAGAGAAATTATGTGAATTTAATTGAAGAATTGAGCTACAGTTTTGAAGAAATGAGATTGAACAAGATTTTGTTCATACTTGGGATATTTATTGATGTTTTCATGATAGATGATGATGCATTAATCAAGTACAGGATAACAACAAATTGATTCCAAGAAGAGATTAAGCTAGATCAGCAAGAGCAAAAAGTGCATATGAATATGATGTCATGGTATGGGATCTAGAACTCAGATTTTTTTATTTCTGTACAGTGTAGATTATGTTTGACTACAGAAAAGTTCCAAAATAAGTATATTCTATGAACTAGATATGTTATTAAGTACACAAGAATTGATAGATATGCCAATGATTAGACTTTTGCAGATGTATTCCAGGTGAGCTTCAAACTTTATGTTAAGTTGTGAACTGGAATTCAATAGAGAATTTATAAGCTTATGAATAGAATATTGGGAATAAGAGATTATAGATCAGACAAAGATAAGAAAAAAATCAGTTACAGTTGAGCATTGAATACGGGTAGAGTTCATCATGCACCAATTGTCGATGGAAGACATGAAAATTATAAACAAATTTATAATTCCCCTTTTCGGGCTTGATATAAATTTTGAATCTAATTCAAAATGAGGGTTTTTAATTTTGAATAGGTCTCATCATTAATTTTAAAAGTTTTTCCATGTTTGTTCATGTGTTTGCCGGATTCATGCAACATTGTTATTATAAAATAATACCATACATACTTATTATTTATAATATATCATGCATATATTATAAATATTAAATTAACAAGAATGATCAATCGCCCAATACTATTTGGCCCGTGTGAGCCAAACACGGGCCTAGGTCCAATCCTAGGGAATTCATGAGATGTAAATTTAACAATTACATAAGCTTCCAATATTTACATGTCTTGAATCTTCATAATTCATCATGGTCCACCATCTTCCAATCTTGATCTTCCATTATCAATTATTTTACATTAAAATATCCATGGCAAATAGGGATACATCTCATGGGGTGGGAACGGGCCATAAACCAAGCCTACTTTATAATTTGATAATTATTACAACCATTCAACACAAAATATCCAAGTATACACCTAGCAAATTGGTCTTGAGCTTTTGATCATCCTTCATGCATAATATCACATATCATTCACCATCATTCAATTATCACAATAATTAATTGATTAAATATTATATTTATTGGTCCAATCACTAACCACTACAATTATAAATTAAATTAAGAAAATAAACAAACACCTTTGTTTACTTTCTAATTAATTTATTTATAATAAAATTTCTTGTAAATCACCATTTACTATAAATAATCAAAGTTCCACTTTAATTATTTATTTTATGAGAAAATATACAATTTTTAAAATTTCAATTTTTCATAAAAATATCAACTTTTACAATCTCAACAACTTAGGGCTTATGACACTTGGATATCCCAAAAAACCTTTTGAAAACATAAGTCGTCATAGTCGTTGCCGGAGCTCCGCCACCGGATTCCGGCCAATTTTTTTTTATTATTAAAAGTGGGTTGCCCCTGCTGCCCGAAATGGGCAGCAACATTTTATAAAAAAATATTTCCAAAAAAACAACCCCAAGTTGATAGATCTTGATTTTCTCATGCGGTTAGAAATTGACCTCAACATAATATCCAACAAATGCTACAAAAAAAGAGTAACCTAGGCTCTGATACCACTGTTGGTGATCGGTTAACTCGTGCCCGGAAACGCAGCGGAAATTTTAAAATTTATAACAAAAGAGATCCGAGCATTTGTGTAGCATTCATAATCAAACAACAATAGGGTGTTTAGAAGTTTTACCTATCAATCTCAAAGATTGATTTATAGCTCCAACCAAGTTGATAAACAACTAGGATCTTGAAGTTGTAGACATTATCTACAAGCTTCCAAGAGCACACCTTGCTCAAAATAGATTCAACACTTCAAGCCTTCGAATTAGGTGTAGTGACCCTTACCTGAATCACATACTAAACAGAACTTAGGCATGCAATTAACTTAATCAAAATAGTAATCAGAATTTCTACTGCAGAAACTGCAGTGACCCTTACCCGGATCACCTACTGAACAGAACTTAGGCATGCAATTAACTTAATAAAACAAATATCAGAATAAACTTACAGAAACCATAAATAAATACAATCCCAAGGAAAGGAATCTGTAATTTATCCAAATATTATACAACCAAATCGAATAGCTGTATCAACCCAAAACAACAGAAATAAAACCTAGACGAAGCTCCAGCTGGCCAACCACTGCCTAGCCCCTCTTGGATCCACCAGCCTCGTCCAATCGCAAACCTGCCCCATGGAATAGGGTGTCCAGAAACACAGAGTACGAGACGTGAGCATAAAACGCTCAGCACGAGAGTATGAGTATACATGCATGCAAAGTGAACTCCCTATAAACTCGAGGTCAAGGATCAGATAACAGAGACAAACCGGGCCCTGATATGTAGCACGCTGCGCCGTCGCTTCAGGAGGTGGCTCCCATACCATAATACAAGTGGATATGCCGGACCCAAATCGATGGAAGTCCAACCACTAACAGGATAGGGAAAAACCCTACTAATAGACATCTCGAAGGAGATAGCTCAGTATGCAAATGAATGCAGCATAAATCAATGACATATAAACCATGCAGTCACATAATACATGCATACTCAGTCAGGATATCTCGAATAGTACTTTCGTACCTCAAATCAGTGCAAGCTCTACCAACTCTAGGTCCACGCCTATAGTCTGCTCTACACTGCCAAATGATACTACTATCATTAAAGTGCTCTAAAAGCTTTAACTAAGCTATTGCATACTCCTAAATATTTATAGAAAGCAAAAGTTATACCTTCGTCCGTCGTTAGCCCTTTGATGTCGATGCCTCCAGAAGTTGGGCACAACTCCGCTACGACTATTGAACGCCTCGACGACTCCCGGGTCAAGCCTAGGAAGGCTATAACAACTCGAATACGAATAGAGTAGAGAGGAAATCTGGAACTGGCAATTGCAAATGAATTCTCGACCTTCTATTTATAGACAACGATCGGAGCCTCCGATCCTCGATCGGAACGTCCGAACCTCGATCGGAACGCCCGATCCTTCCATCGGAGCTTCCAAAGATCCTGATCTACCACGTGTCAAAATATGTTGACTTCGGATAGGGGTGATCGGAGCTTTCGATCTTGCCACACGTCATGCCTGACGTAATACCATTGGAGCTTCCGATCCTGCATCGGGGCTTCCGATCCTGTTCGGAGCTTCCGAACTCACCTTTGGAGCTTCTGAACTCTACCCAAGTAATTATGATTAATTTCTTAATTACTGATTTTGGTTACGGGCTACTACATTCTCCCCCACTTAAGATATTTTGTCCTCGAAATCAGATCTTAAGTACTGAATGTAATACATAAATCAGAAACATTCTTTATTCAAATCAAACGTTTACAGAGTTTACAACTGAATACAAATCGAAAATGAAATCAAAACAACTCAGGATGGTCTTCACGCATCCTGTCCTCAAGCTTCCAAGTAGCCTCCTCAGTGCCTCGGCGTTGCCACTGAACTAAAACCAGAGGAATGACTTTGTTCCGCAAAACCTTATCCTTATAATCCAGGATACGAATAGGTTTCTCAAAATAAGTCAAATCCTTGCTCACCTGAATCTCAAACCGCTGCAGAATATGAGATTCATTTGCCACATACCGTCGCAATAGAGATACGTGGAACACGTCGTGAATACTGGAAAGATACGGTGGCAAAGCTAGTCGATAAGCCAAATAGCCAATACTCTCCAAGATCTCAAACGGCCTGATAAACCTGGGAGACAACTTGCCCTTAAGTTCAAATCTGAGAATTTTGCGGAAAGGTGACACTCTCAGAAACACTTTTTCCCCGACATCGAACTGCAAAGGCCTACGCTTGGTAGCATAGCTGGCCTGACGATCCTGTGCAGTCTTAATCCATTTCTTGATCTGATCAACAATGTATATTGCCTGTTGGATAAACTTCTTCCCAGAAGAGTGGAGTACGACAACGTCGCCCGTGCAACGCCTCAAAAGATGCCATCCCAATACTAGTATGATAGCTGTTGTTGCACGTGAACTCGATCAACGGCAAATGATCCTGCCAGGCTGAACCAAAATCCATGACGCACGCTCTAAGCATATCCTCCAAAGTACGGATAGTGCGCTCTGACTGACAATCAGTCTCCGGATAATAGGCAGTACTCAAGCTGAGAGTAGTACCCATCGCACGCTGAACACTCCCCCAGAATCTTGAAGTGAACCTGGGGTCTCGATCGCTGACAATGCTCACAGGCACTCCATGAAGTCGAATGATTTCCTGAATGTACAACCGAGCCATACGATCCACATTGTACTCCCGGCTATAGGCAATGAAATGCGCTGACTTGGTGAGTCGGTCCACCACAACCCAGATAGCATCACAGTTCCTCGGGGATACCGGCAAATGGGTCACAAAGTCCATTGTGATAAACTCCCATTTCCATTCAGGAATAGGCAAACTGTGAAGCAATCCTTCAGGTCTTCCGTGCTCTGCCTTGACTTGTTGACACACCAAACATCTCGAAACAAACTGGTAAACACTGCGTTTCATTCCCTTCCACCAGAATCGAGTACGTAGATCCTTGTACATCTTGTTGCTCCCAGGATGAATACTCAACTTAGTGCGATGCGCCTGAGACAAAATCTCCTCTCGCAACTCTACATCCTGCGGAATCACAAGCCTACCAGACAAACATAGAAAGCCCTCTGACTGATAATGAAATCCAGATGAGCTACCCTCGTTAGCTAGATGAGCTAAACGCTGGGTCTTCGAATCAGACATCTGAGCATCTCGAATCCGCGAATACAAAGCTGGCTCAGATAATATCGCAAGCATCTGGATACTCTGCATACCTTTCTTATGCTTGAAGGTATATCCTGAAGTACAACAATCACTGATCGCACTAGACATCGAACAAGTCTGAAGTGCGGATAGTCGCATCTTGCGACTCAAAGCATCAGCGGTGAGATTAGCAGCTCCCGGATGGTACTTAATCTCGCAATCATAGTCCTTAAGCAAGTCCATCCAACATCTCTGCCTCATGTTCAACTCCGTCTGAGTGAACAAATACTTGAGACTCTTATGGTCGGTGAAGATCTCAAATTTCTCGCCATACAGATAATGACGCCAGATATTCAAAGCGAACACAATGGATGCTAACTCCAAATCATGGACTGGGTAGTTGTCCTCGTGAAGCTTTAGCTGTCTAGAAGCGTATGCGATCACATGCCCATTCTGAGTCAGAACACAACCTAAACCCTGAAGAAAAGCATCAGTGTATACCACATACCCTCCAGATCCTGACGGTAATGCCAACAACGGCGCAGAAGTCAACCGCCATCAAAGCTCACAGAAATTCTCCTCACACTCAAAGTCCACACCCTTGCGGGTAAGCTGCGTCAAAGGTCGAGCTAACTGAGAGAAGTTCAGAATGAAGCGGCGATAATACCCTGCTAGACCCAGAAAACTACGGATCTCAGCAACTGTCGTCGGACGCGACCAATTAAGTACCGCTTCAATCTTGCTTGGATCAACAGAAATCCCTTCCCTGGATATGATATGGCCAAGAAAGACCACTCGATCCATCCAGAACTCACATTTGCTCAGCTTGGCGTACAACGGCTCATCTCGAAGAATCTGTAGTACCAACCGCAAGTGAGAAACATGCTCTTCCGTATTACGCGAATACACCAAGATGTCGTCAATGAAAACCACGAAAAACATGTCCAAATACTCTCTGAAGACACCGTTCATCAGATCCATGAACATAGCCGATGCATTAGTCAAACCAAATGGCATCACTAGGAATTCGTAATGCCCATAGCGAGTACGGAATGCAGTCTTGGCTACGTCCTGATCACGGACTCTCAACTGATGATAACCCGATCTCAAGTCAATCTTGGAGTAAACTGACGTGCCCTGCAGCTGATCAAAAAAGTCATCAATACGAGGCAACGGATACTTGTTCTTCACAGTGACTCAATTCAGCTGCCGATAGTCAATGCATAGCCGCATCGACCCATCCTTCTTCTTTACAAAAAGAACAGAAGCTCCCCAAGGAGATACACTAGGACGAATGTACCCCTTGTCCAAAAGGTCCTGTAGCTGATTTTTCAAATCATGCATCTCTAACGGAGCCAGAAGATATGGTGCTCGAGAAATAGGCAAAGTACCCGACATCAACTCTATGCCAAACTCGACTTCCCTAACAGGAGGAAAAACCAGAATCTCATTAGGAAAAACATCTGGAAATTCATCCACAACAGGAATACTCTCTATCTCAATGCTCTCAGCGGACAAATCAACTGCATAGATAAGGTAGCCTTCCCCGCCATACTCTAGAGCTCAACAGGCTCTCAAAGCTGATACCAAAGGCATCGGGGGTCGCGCTCCCTCTCCATAGAAAAACCAGCTCTCACTCCCCTCCGGATGAAAGCGTACTAATCTCTGATAGCAGTCCACTGAAGCTCGATAGGTAGTCAACATATCTATTCCCAAAATGCAATCAAAGTCGTCCATTGCCAAGACCATGAGATTCGCTAAAGGGCAACCCATCACTAGACGCTTAGCCAAAGCAGATTGGCCCGTCGGAGTAGAAACAAACATCACTACGTCTAGTGCAATTTATGGTAACTTATGCCTCTTAAAAAAACGTGCAGAAATGAAGGAATGAGATGCACCAGTGTCAATAAGTACAAGAGCAGGTATACCATAAAGCATAAATGTACCTACGATGACTTTCTCATTCTCCTCCACTGCCTGATCATGTCTCAGGGCAAACACCTGGCCAGAAGCTCGTGGCCTCAAATGAGAACTCCCAGCGGGCTGTCTCTGCGGCCTCTGCTGAACGGTGGCCTGAGAACCAGATCCTGAACCAGAACCCCCTCCCCCAGATAGTGGACAATCCCTCCGGATATGATCAGTTTCTCCACAGTGGAAACAAGCTCCAGAAGCTCTACGGCACTTGTCGGATGGATGGTTCTTCCCACAGTGATCACACTTGTCCTTCTTACCGAAATGGACAACACCTCCAGAACCAGAGGAAGAAGTAGATCCAGACTTCTTAAAAGATTGTGCTCGGGGACCCAAAGAACTAGCAGGCCTCGACTGAGGGAAAGACCTATTCCGCCGAATGCTGTCCTTCGCCTGGTGACAACGACTCACCAAACCCTCGTAGGACATGTCATCGCCAACCGCCACACGGTCATGGATCTCAGGGTTAAGGCCCTGAAAGAACAGATTATATTTCATCCCAGAGCTATCAGCAATCTCGGGGCAATAGGATAGCAGATCAAAGAACTTCTGCTGATACTCATCAATAGACATGGCTCCCTTTCGCAGACTCAGTAGCTCGCCTGCCTTCGACTGACGGAGTGCAGGAGGAAAATAGAGCTTTTGAAAATCTATGTGGAACTCGGCCCAAGTGGCCACTCCTCTCATCGCAATTAAGGGTGCAAATGTAAACCTCCACCACATACGGGCTCGCCCATCCAGAAGATAGCCAAGGGTCTCCATCTTCTGCTCCTCGGTGCAGTGGAAAGTCTGAAAAGTCATCTCCATGCGGTCTAACCAATTCTCCGCATCCTCCGGAGACTCACCTCAACTAAGGGCTTAGGACCCATAGTTAAGAATCGACGCACAGGGAAACGCTCATCGTCATGATGACGATGACGCCGTTCTGAACGACGCTCTCGGTCGGCATCGCCCCAATGATCGTCTCCACTTCCGTGGCTACTCTCATCATCATAGTTTGTCATCTACAAAAATACCTCATGATGAGACTAAATCCCAATAGTAATTTTGCATGTTCTGATACCATAAATGTAGTGACCCTTACCCGGATCACCTACTAAACAGAACTTAGTCATGCAATTAACTTAATAAAACAGATATCAGAATAAACTTGCGGAAACCATAAATAAATACAATCCCAAGGAAAGGAATCTGTAATTTATCCAAATATTATACAACCAAATCGAATAGCTGTATCAACCCAAAACAACAGAAATGAAACCTAGACAAAGCTCCAGCTGGCCAACAACTGCCTAGCCCCTCTTGGATCCACCAGCCTCGTCCAATCGCAAACCTGCCCCATGGAATAGGGTGTCCAGAAACACAGAGTACGAGACGTGAGCATAAAACGCTCAGCACGAGAGTATGAGTATACATGCATGCAAAGTGAACTCCCTATAAACTCGAGGTCAAGGATCAGATAACAGAGACAGACCGGGCCCTGGTATGTAGCACGTTGTGCCGTCGCTTCAGGAGGTGGTTCCATACCATAATACAAGTGGATATGCCAGACCCAAATCGATGGAAGTCCAACCACTAACAGGATAGGGAAAAACCCTACTAACAGAAATCTCTAAGGAGATAGCTCAGTATGCAAATGAATGCAGCATAAATCAATGACATATAAACCATGCAGTCACATAATACATGCATAATCAGTCAGGATATCTCGAACAGTATTTTCGTACCTCAAATCAGTGCAAGCTCTACCAACTCTAGGTCCACGCCTATAGTCTGCTCTACACTGCCAAATGATACTACTATCATTAAAGTGCTCTAAAAGCCTTAATTAAGCTGTTGCATACTCCTAAATATTTATAGGAAGCAAAATTTATACCTTCATCATTCGTTAGCCCTTTGATGTCGATGCCTCCAGAACTTGGGCACAACTCCACTACGACTATCGAACACCTCGACGACTCCCGGTCAAGCCTATGAAGGCTAGAACAACTCGAATACGACTAGAGTAGAGAGGAAATCCGGAATTGTCAATTGCAAATGAATTCTCGGCCTTCTATTTATAGACAACGATCGGAGCCTCCGATCCTCGATTGGAACGTCCGAACCTCGATCGGAACGTCCGATCCTGCCATCGGAGCTTCCGAAGATCCTTATCTGCCACGTGTCAAAATATCACTTGTTGACTTCGCATAGGGGTGATCGGAGCTTCCGATCCTGATCGGAGCTTCCGATCTTGCCACACGTCATGCCTGACGTAATACCATCGGAGCTTCCGATCCTACATCGGGGCTTCCGATCCTGTTCAGAGCTTCCGAACTCTACCCAAGTAATTATGATTAATTCCTTAATTACTGATTTTGGTTACGGGCTACTACAGAAACCATAAACAAAATACAATCCCAAGGAAAGGAATCTGTAAATACACAAATATTATACAACCAGATCGAACAGTTGTATCAATCCAAATAACAACAGAATAAAACCTAGGCGAAGCTCCAGCTGGCCAACCACTGCCTAGCCCCTCTTGGATCCACCCGCCTCGTCCAATTGAAAACCTGCCCCATGGAATAGGGTGTCCAGAAACACAGAGTACGAGACATGAGCATAAAACGCTCAGCACGAGAGTATGAGTATACATGCATGCAAAGTGAACTACCTATAACTCGAGGTCAAGGATCAGATAACAGAGACAGACCGGGCTCTGGTATGTAGCACGCTGTGCCGTTGCTTCAGGAGGTGGCTCCCATACCATAATACCAATGGATTTACTGGACCCAAAGCCATGGAAGTCCATCCACTAGTAGGATAGGGTACAACCCTACTAATAGACATCTCGAAGGAGATAGCTCAGTATGCAAATGAATGCAGCATAAATCAATGACATATAAACCATGCAGTCACATAATACATGCATACTCAGTCAGGATATCTCGAACAGTACTTTCGTACCTCAAATCAGTGCAAGCTCTACCAACTCTAGGTCCACGCCTATAGTCTGCTCTACACTGCCAAATGATACTACTATCATTAAAGTGCTCTAAAAGCCTTAACTAAGCTATTGCATACTCCTAAATATTTATAGGAAGCAAAAGCTATACATTCGTCCATCGTTAGCCCTTTCCTGTCGAGTGCCTCAAAACTAGGCCACAGCTCCGCTACGACACCTGGATCGCTATGCCACTTCCGGATTCCCGATGGGACGCCTAGAATTCCATAGAACTGAGTTAGAAGGCTAAGGAATTGAGAGAGAAGAGAGGTATTGGTGCACTCAAATGTGAGCTCGGCACCCCTATTAATAGACGACGATCGAAACGTCCGATCACGATCGGAACGTCCGATCCCGACATCAGAGCTTTCGATCTCGCTTATCTGCCACGTGCCTAAATCTCATTGGTTGACTTCGGATAGGGGTGATCGGAGCTTCCGATCCTGCCACACGTCATGCCTGACGTAATTCGATCGGAGCTTCCGATCGCTCCTTCGAAGCTTCCGATCCTGTTCGGAGCTTCCGAACTCACCTTCGGAGCTTCCGATCTTGCCTTCGGAGCTTCCGAACCCTTTCCATGTAATTTATGATTAATTCCTTAATTACTGATTTTGGTTACGGGCTACTACATTCTCCCCCACTTAAGATATTTTGTCCTCGAAATCAGATCTTAAGTACTGAATGTAATACATAAATCAGAAACATTCTTTATTCAAATCAAACGTTTACAGAGTTTGCAACTTAATACAACTTAAGAATGAAATCAAAACAACTCAGGATGGTCTTCACGTATCTTGTCCTCAAGCTCCCAAGTAACTTCTTCAGTGCCTCGGCGCTGCCACTGAACTAAAACCAGAGGAATGACTTTGTTCCGCAAAACCTTATCCTTATGATCCAGGATACGAATAGGTTTCTCAACATTGCTCAAATTCTTGCTCACCTGAACCTCAGATTGCTGCAGAATATGAGACTCATCCGCCACATATCGTCGCAACAGAGATACGTGGAACACGTTGTGAATATTGGAAAGATGCGGTGGCAAACCTAGTCAATAAGCCAAATCGCCAATGCTCTCCAAGATCTCAAACGGACCGATAAACCTGGGAGACAACTTGCCCTTAAGGCCAAATCTGAGAATTTTGCGGAAAGGTGACACTCTCAGAAACACTTTCTCCCCGACATCGAACTGCAAATGCCTACGCTTAGTGTTAGCATAGCTGGCCTGACGATCCTGTGCAGTCTTAATCCGTTTCTTGATCTGATCAACAATGTCTACCGCCTGCTGGATAAACTCCGGTCCCTCAGCCTCATCTCCCCCACTTCTTTCCAGAAGTGTGGAGTACGACAACGTCGCCCGTACTACGCCTCAAAAGGTGGCATCCATATACTAGTATGATTGTTGTTGTTGTACGCGAACTCGATCAATGGCAAATGATCCTGACAGGCTGAACCAAAATCCATAACGCACGCTCGAAGCATATCCTCCAAAGTATGGATAGTGCGCTCTGACTGACCATCTGTCTTCGGATGATAGGCAGTACTCAAACTGAGAGTAGTACCCATCGCACGCTGAACACTCCCCCAGAATCTAGAAGTAAACTTGGGGTCCCGATCGCTGACAATGATCACAGGCACTCCATGAAGTCGAATGATCTCCTGAATGTACAACCGAGCCATACGATCCACATTGTACTCCCGGCTATAGGCAATGAAATGCGCTGACTTGGTGAGTCGGTCCACCACAACCCAGATAGCATCACAGTTCCTCGGGGATACCTGCAAATGGGTCACAAAGTCCATTATGATAAACTCCCATTTCCATTTCGGAATAGGCAGACTGTGAAGCAATCCTCCAGGTCGTCGGTGCTCTGCCTTGACCTATTGACACACCAAACATCTCGAAACCAAACTGATAAACACTGCATTTCATTCCCTTACACCAGAAATGAGTACGTAGATCCTTGTACATCTTGTGCTTCCCGGATGAATATTCAACTTCGTGCGATGTGCCTGAGACAAGATCTCCTCTCGCAAACCTACCAGACAAACACAGAAAGCCATCTGACTGATAATGAAATCTAGACGAGCTACCCTTGTTAGCTAGAAGAGCTAAACGCTGGGTCTTCGAATCAGACATCTGAGCATCTCGAATCCGCGAATACAAAGCTGGCTCAGATAATATCGCAAACATCAGGATACTCTGCATACCTTTCTTATGCTTGAAGGTATATCCTGAAGTACAACAGTCACTGATCGCACTAGACATCGAACAAGTCTGAAGTGCGGATAGTCGCACCTTGCGACTCAAAGCATCAGCGGTGAGATTAGCAGCTCTCGGATGGTACTTAATCTCGCAATCATAGTCCTTAAGCAAGTCCATCCAACGTCTCTGCCTCATGTTCAACTCCGCATGAGTGAACAAATACTTGAGACTCTTATGGTCGGTGAAGATCTCAAATTTCTCGCCATACAGATAATGACGCCAGATCTTCAAAGCGAACACAATGGCTGCCAATTCCAAATCATGGACTGGGTAGTTGTCCTCGTGAAGCTTCAGCTGTCTAGAAGCGTATGCGATCACATGCCCATTCTGAGTCAGGACACAACCTAACCCCTGAAGAGAAGCATCAGTGTACACCACATACCCTCCAGATCCTGATGGTAATGCCAACACCGGCGCAGAAGTCAACCGCCATCGAAGCTCACAGAAGTTCTCCTCACACTTGGAGGAACACTCGAAATCCACACCCTTGCGGGTAAGCTGCGTCAAAGGTCGAGCTAACTGAGAGAAGTTCAGAATGAAGCGACGATAATATCCTGCTAGACCCAGAAAACTACGGATCTCAGCAACTGTCGTCGGACGCGACCAATTAAGCACCGCCTCAATCTTGCTTGGATCAACAGAATACCCCTCCCTGGATATGATATGGCCAAGAAAGTTCACTCGATCCATCCAGAACTCACACTTTTTCAGCTTGGGGTATAACTGCTCATCTCGAAGAGTCTGCAGTACCAATCGCAAGTGAGAAACATGCTCTTCCGTATTACGCGAATACACCAAGATGTCATCAATGAAGACCACGACAAACTTGTCCAAATACTCTATGAAGACACGGTTCATCAGGTCCATGAATATAGCCGGCGCATTAGTCAAACCAAATGGCATCACTAGAAACTCGTAATGCCCATAGCGAGTACGGAATGCAGTCTTGGCTACGTCCTGATCTCGGACTCTCAACTGATGATACCCAGATCTCAAGTTAATCTTGGAGTAAACTGAAGTGCCCTGTAGCTGATCAAACAAGTCATCAATACGAGGCAAAGGATACTTGTTCTTCACAGTAACTCGATTCAGCTGCCGATAGTCAATGCACAGCCGCATCGACCCATCCTTCTTCTTCACGAAGAGAACAGGAGCTCCCCAAGGAGATACACTAGGACGAATGTACCCCTTGTACAAAAGATCCTGTAGCTGAATCTTCAACTCACGCATCTCTGACGGAGCCAGACGATACGGTGCTCGAGAAATAGGAAAAGTACCAGACATCAACTCTATGCCAAACTAGACTTCCCTAACAGGAGGAAAATCCGGAATCTCATCAGGAAATACATCTGGGAATTCATCCACAATAGGAATACTCTCTATCCCGATGCTCTCAGCAGACAAATCAACTGCATAGATAAGGTAGCCTTCCCCGCCAGACTCAAGAGCTCGACAGGCTCTCAAAGATGATACCAAAGGCATCGGGGGTCGCGCTCCCTTACCATAGAAAAACCAGCTATCACTCCCCTCCGGATGAAAGCGTACTAATCTCTGGTAGCAGTCCACTGATGCTCGATAGGTAGTCAACATATCTATTCCCAGAATGCAATCAAAGTCGTCCATCGCAAGAACCATGAGATTTGCTAACAGAATGTTCCCCTCGAACTCTAAAGGGTAACCCATCACTATACGCTTAGCCAAAGCAGATTGACCCGTCGGAGTAGAAACAGACATCACTACGTCTAGTGCAATGCGTGGTAACTTATGCCTCTTAACAAAACATGCAGAAATGAAGGAATGAGATGCACTAGTGTCAATAAGTACAAGAGCAGGTATACCATAAAGCAGAAATGTACCTGCGATGACTTTCTCATTCTCCTCCACTGCCTGATCATGCCTCAAGGCAAACACCTGGCCAAAAGCTCGTGGCCTCAAATGAGAACTCCCAGCAGGCTGTCCCTGCGACCTCTGCTGAACGGTGACCTGAGAACCAGATCCTGAACCAGCAGTGATCACACTTGTCCTTCTTTCCGAAACGGACAACACCAGCAGAGACAGAGGAAGAAGAAGTAGATCCAGACTTCTTGAAAGATTGGGCACGGGGACCCAAAGAACTAGCAGGCCTCGACTGAGAGAAAGACCTGTTCCGTCGAATGCTGTCCTCCGCCTGGTGACAACGGCTCACCAAACCTTCGTAGGACATGTCGTCACCAACCGCCAAACGGTCATGGATTTCAGGGTTAAGGCCCTGAAGGAACAGATTATACTTCATCCCAGAGCTGTCAGCAATCTCGGGGCACTTCTGCTGATACTCATCAATAGACATGGCTCCCTGTCGCAGACTCAGTAGCTCTCCCCCCTTCGACTGACGGAGTGCAGGAGGAAAATACAGCTTCTGAAAAGCTGTGCGGAACTCGGCCCAGGTGGCCACTCTTCTCACCACAAAAAAAGGTGCAGAAGTAAACCTCCACCACCTGCGCGCACGTCCATCCAAAAGATAACTTAAGGTCTCCATCTTCTGCTCCTCGGTGCATTGGAAAGTCTGAAAAGTCATCTCCATGTGGTCTAACCAGTTCTCCGCATCCTCCGGAGACTCAACTCCAACCAAGGGCTTAGGCCCCGTCTGCAAGAATCGACGTACACTGAAACAGTCCTCATCTCGATGACGATGGCGGCATTCCCGACGAGGCTCCCGATCGGCATCACCCCAACGCCCACCAATATTGCCATGAGAACTCTGGTCGTCACGATCTGCCATCTACAAAATTAAACTAACGATTATCTTAATGTAGAATCTAAATTCCAAGAATACTTTGCATGCTCTGATACCATAAATATAGTGACCCTTACTTGAATCACCTACTAAACAGAACATAGACATTCAATTAACTTAATGAAAACAGTAATCAAAATTCAACTGCAGAAACCATAAACAAAATACAATCCCAAGGCAAGGAATCTGTAAATACCCAAATATTATACAACCAGATCGAACAGCTGTATCAATCCAAATAACAACAGAATAAAACCTAGGCGAAGATCTAGCTGGCCAACCACTGCCTAGCCCCTCTTGGATCCACCCGCCTCGTCCAATCGTAAACCTTCCCCATGGAATAGGGTGTGAAGAAACACAGAGTACGAGACGTGAGCATAAAATTCTCAGCACGAGAGTATGAGTATACATGCATGCAAAGTGAACTCCCTATAACTCGAGGTCAAGGATCAGATAACAGAGACAGACCGGGCCCTGGTATGTAGCACGTTGTGCCGTCGCTTCAAGAGGTGGCTCCCATACCATAATACCAGTGGATTTACCGGACCCAAAGCCATGGAAGTCCATCCACTAACAGGATAGGGTACAACCCTACTAATAGACATCTTGAAGGAGATAGCTCAGTATGCGAATGAATGCAGCATAAATCAATGACATATAAACCATGCAGTCACATAATACATGCATACTCAGTCAGGATATCTCGAACAGTACTTTCGTACCTCAAATCAGTGCAAGCTCTACCAACTCTAGGTCCACGCCTATAGTCTGCTCTACAATGCCAAATGATACTACTATCTTTAAAGTGCTCTAAAAGCCTTAACTAAGCTATTGCATACTCCTAAATATTTATAGGAAGCAAAAGCTATACCTTCGTCTGTCGTTAGCCCTTTGCTGTCGAGTGCCTCAAAACTAGGCCACAGCTCCGCTACGACACCTGGATCGCTATTCCACTTCCGGATTCCCGATGGGACGCCTAAAATTCCCTAGATCTGAGTTAGAAGGCTAAGGAATTGAGAGAGAAGAGAGGAATTGGTGCACTCAAATGTGAGCTCGGCACCCCCTATTTATAGATGACGATCGAAACCTCCATTCCTCGATCGGAACGTCCGATCACGATCGGAACGTCCGATCCCGACATCGGAGCTTCCGATCTCGCTTATCTGCCACGTGTCAAAATCTCACTGGTTGACTTTGGATAGGGGTGATTGGAGCTTTCGATCCTGATTGGAGCTTCCGATCCTGCCACACGTCATGCCTGGTGTAATTCGATCGGAGCTTACGATCATGTTCGGAGCTTCCAAACTCACCTTTGGAGCTTCCGATCTTGCCTTCGGAGCTTCCGAACCCTTTCCAAGTAATTTATGATTAATTCCTTAATTACTGATTTTGGTTACGGGCTACTACATTAGGTCAATGACTAGACAATCTAGATCCGCTCTAAATATGCACTAGAATATTTAGAGTATTTTGCATTGAGATTTTTCTTTTCTTCTTCCTCAAAAATTGAAAGAAAAACTTGGAGAAAAAATTGGAGAAGTTTTCGGCCACTTCCCTTCAAGATTGGAATTAATGTGTGTGTATATTATTCATAATAATATAATCATAATGAAGGATTAAATGATGCAATTAAAACAATGCATGGAAAATCTAAAGGCTTGCATGGAAAATTGCATCCATCCTTTCAACCCTTCAAATACCTCACACATATATATAACATGAATATATATATATATATTTCGAATATATATATAATATATAAACATGTTTTTGAACTTATTTAATTAAATAATAAACTTAATCCCAATTAAGTTTAAATAATTAATTAAATCTAACTTGAACTCATTCAAGTCCACTAGTATATAATTATTCAACACTATATTAATAAGAACGTCAGAAAACTCAAGTCTGATAGTACCCAACCAGTCATGTGAAACGTCTAGCAGCATCGCTTACATGACTCCCTAGGTATCAAATGATAGTGCCTGCAAGAACCAATAAATTATGGTTAGCGTACAGTACAGTCCCTTCAACTCATATATCCCGACCGATTCGAAAACCATTGGTTTATTGAGAGTTGTCATTGAATCGATAACTATGTGTCATGTCGTAGTTGCATCGAAGATGTAATTCAAGAAACCCCTTTCTTAATTACCACTTGCTCTGATTAGAGATTTCAAGCTACGTATGCATGAGATCACATAGGATATCCATACCCATAGGTATGTGGTGAATCCCCAACTACAATGCATCGACTCCTATATGTTTCGTCACAACACCCAACATTGCCACCTAATGACCCCAGTTGAGTCGGTAAACAAGTCAAAGTAAAGCACTAGCATATAGAGTCTCCATGTTGTCCCGGGTCATAAGGAATAATGGTGTACAACCATAAACTAGGACTTCTCGACTCGACAAGTGAGAACCATTTGGAAAGTCATTTAGGGAGGGTTGTTCAGTGCACTCTACAAGGAGAACCTATTTGCATGCTTGGACATCTCAATGTCTCCTACCAATGAAACATGGTACTCACATCGCAAATACTAGTCTCAAGCTCAAGCGGCCTTTATCCTTCTTTATGGCGGCTGAATCGACTAGGAACAGTTTAGAATATACAGTATTCCAAATATGAGTTTCATGATAGTCATCACATGACCATCTCATATTCTTTCTACTACTTTTATAATCAAGAGTTTTATCTATGCAGCTAGCATGAGTATAAAGATAAAGATGTGCCAAATTAAATAATGTCAAATATTAATAAAATAAAGATTGTCATACAAGAGTTCTCTAAAGGACCATCGACCAACACATTTGGCTCAACGAGCACCTATTCTAATAGGAAGTTCATCGCAACGTGCCCTGGTAGCTTACACTTGTAGCAGACTCCTGAACCAGCCATGCACTGCCTCGAATGAGGCTTCTGACAAGTATTGCATAAGGGAGTACCTCCAGGATTTGGGGCGGCTGCCCCCCTCTGCTGCGGCCTTTGTTGGCCCTGCTGCCTCTGCTGTGGTCTGGGAGGATTCGGGCCCTTAGCCGGCCCAGTAAACTACTTCTTCGCCGACTGTGAAGACTGACCTCGAAAAGGCTGCTAAAAATGCCTCTTCTGCTGGTAAGCTGCTTGCATCTCCTTCCTCCCTTGATAGGACCTCAAAGATCTCTTCACTGCTGCACTATAATTTGCCACATCAGCTATGAACACATCGTGCTTAATATCCGGTTGCAGCCCATCAGTAAAGTGTCTCAACCTCTCCTGCTTGTCATTCGCAATTAGGGGCGCGAAATGACATCCTCTCTCAAACTGCTTCACATATTCCGCAACAGACTTGTCTCCCTGACGGAGACTCATAAACTCCCTGATCAATCTGCCTCATTCCTCTTCATTGTAGTATTTCTCGAAGAACATAGTCCTGAAATTCACCCAAGTCAGGGTCGCCAAGTTCACTCCGATCACAGCTCCTTCCCACCAAAGAGCTGCATCCTCCTTAAGCATGTAGATAGCACATCGAACCCTATCAGCATCCATGACTCCCATATAGGCAAAGATGGTCTCCAAAGACCGGATCCACTTCTTAGCAACAAGTGGATCAGTAGTGCCCCTGAACTCCTTGGGCTCCTGCTTCTTGAATCTCACCGCTACATCCTCCTCATGAGACTTCCTCGGCTGAGCAGCCTGGTTTTTGAGAAGTCTCGTAATCCCGGCCCACATGTTCACACTGGCCTGATCGAATGGAGTAAGTGGAGGTGGATTCTGGTTCGTGTCATCGCCATTATTGGGGTTGGTTTCTTGAGGATTCCTTCGGGGACCCATACTGAAATTTCCACAAATCTCTCGCGTGATCGCAATGCATAACTAAGTATACTTAAAATGTTTCATACTTTAAACCATTATATCATAAATCCTAAGCCCCATAAATAATTAAATTAAAAACATTAAAACTTACATACTGGTAGTGCGACTTCTGAGCTCGACGTAGCAGGCTAGTACCCTCCAAGGACCTTGCTCTGATACCAAATAAAAACAACTAGTTCCTACTATTACTTAAATTTTTTTTATAATAAATAATTATATTACTTCTTATAAAATATATTAAGAAATCATGCATCTATAAATGAATAAATAAAACAATACTTAATATAATATATATATATATATATATATATATACATATATATAATTAAAACGTATACATATATATATAGTAAATAATTACTTTCTAGAATATTTATAAACATAAATAATTTTCCATAAAAATGTTCCAACTAAAATCCATAACCCATAATTAAATCATAAAACATGTGCGAAAAAAATAATAATATTCAATTCAATGAAAACATGACTAGAGCGATGGTCACGGGCTAGCCGGCTGTCGGGAGGCTCATACGTCTTCACCTCCAGTCGGGGCTACATTCTCTAGATCGTATTCTTGCTCATCTGCAACATTTAAGTCTAGTGAGCCTAGAAGCTCAACACGTTCTATCTCATAGTAACAACATGAATAAAAATGATGCACCATATAATACATGCAAGATACATAATAAATAATATATATATATATATATATATATATATAAATATATATCCATGCATGTCTTTATAATACATGTATCATAATCATCACATAACATAGCATACATACTCAAACATAATCATCATGCATCATAATAAGTTCATATCATCATTTAAAAATCTGAAGGTTATATCCATGCTGTGTGACGTGTCATGTCGATTGATCAATCTAAAACCAGCGTACGTGGCGATGAGATCTCCACCTCTAGGCCCCTTCACCAGGATGACCCCGGATCTGTAGGCAAATATAATCATAATCGTATGGAAAGGCGATCGGGCCCCAGTATCCCGACCCACAGTCCCGTGTTATATGAAAAGGTCTCCGAGCCTAGGCATCCCATCTCTAATCCCGTAGGTTGTCACACACCCACTTCAACTCCCTTAAAGTATTTTTCATTGCCCAGAATCACACATATACATATAACATTATGCACATACATAAAATTTTTCATTATCTTATTTTCATAAAATATTGCCCGTAAACATATATTTAATTATTTAATATTAAATGTAAAAATAATACTTTTTCATACTTAAAATATTCAAGAAATAATTAAATATATATTTACGGACAATGCATAATTTTTCATGGAATGATTCAGGCTGCTGACTTCTTAGACTTAGACCCATTAACTTCTAGACTGGCCCAATAACTCAACTTAAGCCCATAACTTATATTTAAGCCCAAATAATTTATTCAAGTCCAATAAGACATATCTGGCCCATTAACTAAGCCCAAGACCATTAATTACCTAGACTGGCCCAATGGGCCCAATATCCCAAAAATTAGCCCAATAACTTAGGCCCATTAAAATTATTGGACTTACTTAATTAATTATTTAAACCCAATTTATTAAACCCATGAAGCCCAAATAATTAATTAACCCAAAATAGGCTCATAATCTCACTTATACTACTTATTAAATAAAAAAAATAAAAATTATCCGAGCCCGACTCATACAACCCGGACCCGGACCCGGACCCAACCATCTCAACCAATGCATAACCAACCCGACCCGACCCAAACTAAACCACCCAGCCCGTAAAAAAAAAGAACCCGATACCCCCTTCAATTCTTTTTCCCTCGGTCGTGCAGCAGAAAGCCTTTATGGCTTGCTGCCGGCCAGCTCCGGCCACCGACCGGCCGGAGCTCCACCGCCCAGACATAGTGTAGTGGCCCATATCCAGAATTAACGATAATGAGTAATTATCGTGTGATCATGTTAGATTTAGTAAAATGTGATTAAGGAGATTTCTAAATGGATTAACGAAGCCCAGAAATAGACCCAAAATGATCAGAAATGGTCCGGAGGGTCAGACAGATCGGAGGCTCCGATGAACGATCAGAAGTTCCGATCGAATTACGTCATCCATGACGTGTGGTTGATCCGAAGCTCCGAACAGGATCGGAAGCTCCGATCACCCCTATCTGAAGTCAACTAGTGAGATTTTTGACACGTGGCAAATGAGGATGTTCGGAAGCTCCGATGGCAATATCGGACGTTCCGATCAAGGATCGGAGGTTCCGATCGATGCCTATAAATATAAGGTCCGAGGCATTCATTTCTTGCCAATTCCGAATTCTCTCCTTCGCCCTCGTGGTCCTATTTTAGGGCTTTGGGTACTCTTATTTTAGAGTTGGAGTAGGGAACATATTTTAGTATTGTATCACCCTGTTTTTATCTTAAATGAGTTTATTTAAGTTAATCAGAGATTACAGAGTTCTCGAGCCGGTTTGATTTTGATCAGGGTCCTTTTTGCAAATTTTGGAAATTTCAGGGACTAAAATGCAAATATTGATTTTTATATATTATCTACACTTGGATTTGTGTGGAGAAGCCTTATCCTCCTTTTTCAAGCACGCCTCCTCCATTGTAGACGCCACTTTTGAGCTTTTGAGGTTTGTGATTTCATCCCAGGCTCGATCCGTCCGTTGGAAATTATTTCTGAAGGCAGATTATCGATCACTGCAGTGAGAGCTCTGTTATATCATAAGTTCTTCTTCGATCCGATACATTCTAGTTTTTGGATGTTGTTAGAATCGTTCTAGATTCGAGTATGTTGTTCTTGACATAGTTCTGATCGTTTATTATCTGTCGATTTTGAAATAGAGCGACGTTCGGAATTGTTATGATTTTTGGAAGCCATTTTCGAAAATCATGGTTTTGAGATTTGTTGGGTTTGTCTTTTTGTTGTTGTATTAGCATTGAATTGAGTTGTTATCGGTATTGAACTGTCGTCTGCGTTGACGGTTTGTTCAGTTATAGCCGTTATGCCGTCGGTTTGAGTTTTGGGGATTTTGAACCGTTTTTGAGTTGTTGGAACTTGGCTTATAAGTTGATCTTGGTTATTGATCATTCATTTGTCTCCATACAGATTCGTTTGGAGGTATCAAGCCTAGAGTTAGCAGCTGTTTGATCGTTTCCGAGATTTGAACAAAGAACGGTATAGAGCATTTCCTTGAACCGTTGCCTTATTGTTGTTAGATTGTATAGTTGTTGATACAGTCTCTTTTGTAGCGTATCCAGAGTTGGAGGCTACTGCATTGAAAGGTAAAAGCAGTCATCATGGCGGGATAGCATACTCGGGACTGTGGTTCTCGAGTTTGTAAGAGTAGGTGCCCAGTGAGCCAACTGTGTGGCTATGGGCTTTGATGACTCTTTGTATAAACAATCTTTTGTTTAATATTATTTACACTTTTATTAATGGCAATGACTTTATATTACTTCATATTGTTATATTGTGATATACTATTGTTGTTTTGATAAAGACCTTGAATATACTATAGTGTATGTAAGATGTGGTAGAACATGGGGATGTCTATCATGAAATACATCTTATAGTCACTGTATATTCTAAAACCGTTCCTAGTCGATTGAGCCGTCCGATAATAAGGATAAGGATCGCTCGAGTTTGAGACTAGCATTTGCGATGCGGAGTACCACGTTTCATTGGTAGGGAACATGGAGATGTTCGAAGCATGCAAATGGATATTCATAGGATGAATAATCGAACTACCCTATCCGGACTTTCCAAGTGGTTATCACTTATCGAGTGGATAAAGTCCGCGGTTTTGGTTGTACACCATTAGTCCTTACGACTTGAAACATCATGGAGACTCTATATGCTAGTGCTGTGCTTTGACTCGTTTACCGACTCTATGGGGGTCATCAGGTGTCGAGATTGGGTACAGTTACGACACATATAGGAGTCAATGCATTGTTGTCAAGGATTCACCACATACTTGAGAGTGTGGATATCCTATGCGATCTGAGGA
The DNA here is from genome assembly GCF_033568475.1 of Henckelia pumila. NCBI lineage: Eukaryota > Viridiplantae > Streptophyta > Magnoliopsida > Lamiales > Gesneriaceae > Henckelia > Henckelia pumila. The sequence goes on from NC_133122.1 coordinate 107,182,042, forward strand.
GATATTAGTGTGACAAATCTCTGGCCAGAGTACTTGATGTGATTTAAGAAATGGTTTCTTAGTAGCACATGCGATGTCACTAATTTGATCTTCAAGATGTATTGCATAGTTATCGAATCTTGAGCGACTCTCGATATACCAATGGTTGTTGATTCGATCGGGATATTTGGATGAAGGGACCGTACTGTACGCTAACCAAAATCTACTGGTTCTTGTAGGCACTATCAGTGATTCTAGGGAATCATGGGGCGATGTTGCTAGGCGCTTTACCTTGATTCGTTGGGCAAGTCGGAAAGTGTTGTTCCGAGTCACAAGGAGTTGTGAGCCCACGGCTAGCTGTATCCCTGAACCATTGAGGGTCACACAGTGTAATGGAGTTTTAATCCCCGTTGAGATAGTTAAATTTAAAGAGTTAAATTTAATGAACTAAGGAGTTGGACTTCTTAAATAAGAGTAAGGGAGTAGGATTTCCTAAAATGACATAGGGATGGACATTTTTGGAAACCACTGAATTCGGATTCAGGAAAATTTATTTTGACTTTAAAATGTGCAGAAATGGTTTCTGTGCACATTGGTGAAATCGGTTCATCAATCGGAGTCACGATGAATTTTATATTAATTTCTGAACGTGCGGGCTTTGCTTGTCGGGCCCTAGCTTATGACTAATGGGCCCTAAGGTGTTAGTGGCCTGCATTATAAATAAGTTATTGCAGTACAGAAATTAAAAACAACAGGTCATTATTTTTGAGACAGAAATTTCGAACCCTCCTCTCTCTCAAAAAGCAATCGGCCGACCCCTCCCTACCTCTGCCCGAGAAATTTCGGTCTGTGATTTTGAATCGCAGTCAGGAATAACGAATCAGATTCGTTTAATCTCTTCGCAGAAAACTTCTGATAGATTTTCTAGTGCAATCTATCAGAGGGATTTAAACCCCATTCGTGGACCTGATTGAAGGAGTTCATCAGTTCCTGGGAGATACAAGAAGCGCAGAGAAATCTGTGTGGTGTCCATTAATCTCGCTTCGAGATTGAAGGTAAAATTTAATTAATTGTTATTTGAATTTTTCACGCACAATAATTTAATCTTTAAACGGTTGATACTCACACTATGGAATTGTTCCATAATAAAATTTTAAACTTCCGCTGCACCGGGTATCAATCGTGATTGATCTGAGAGCCGCGTTTTCCAACAGTGGTATCAGAGCCAGGTTGCTCAGATCAAACGATTAAATTAATCGATTGTACAAAAATTTTTGAGTCTCGGTTTTTGAAACAAAATAAATATTTTTAAATAAAAAAATTTTTTTTCGGGGCAAAACCCGGGCAGCGATTGGATCGCTGCCCGTTGGGGCAGCAATTGTTGCTGCCCCGGGCGGCGCACGGCGCCGCCCACGGCGGCGCACGGCGTCGCCCAGGGGGCGGCGCTCAGCGCCGCCAGGGCAGCGCTCGGCGCCGCCAGGGCAGCAACTGTTGCTGCCCTAAAGGGGCAGCCGGGCTGCCCCGGGTGCGGGCCGGCCCGGGAGTGTCCCGGGCGGCCCGCGGGAAAAATTAAATTTTTATTTAAAATTAATTTTAATGTGATAAAATTTTATTTTTGGTCCGGTCAAAAATTGTTTTTGATTGGTTCACGAGATTTCGGATCGAATTGTTCGAGTCCGTAAATTTTAAAATTGATTTTGGATAAATTTGAATTTTTGGAAAATTTTAATGTTTTATCCGTAAATTGAATTTTGAAATCAATTATTTTGGTACAATTGATGATAAGATATGATCTTATGATATATTGAGTAAAATATGATTTTATTTGTAAAATTGGATTTTATAGATAAAATATGATTTTATTTGATATAGAGATAAAATATGATTTTATATGTGAAATGAGATTTTATATATAAAATATGATTTTATCTTGTTTAAATTTGAATTGCCACTGCATGTTATCCAATAAATTAATTTTGAATTAAATGTTATTGGATAAGGATGATCGATTGCCATGACCAATTTTGTAGGTGTATGTTAGGAATTTACATTTTGTTTTTATTGTTGTTGGTTTTATTAATGAGCCTGGTTTATGGCCCGATATGAATGTCATATGTAATAAAAGTGGGCTTGGTTTATAGCCCGTTCCCACCCCTAAAAATGTATCCCCTACTTGTCATTGTTATTTATTGTAAATGCATTAGATTTAGTGGGAGATCAAGATTTGAAGATGGTGGGCCCAGCAGACAATAAAGACTGAAGAAATGTAAATTGGAAGCACATGTAATAGGATTGCATTGCATACTGCATATTACCTAGGATTGGACTAAGACCCGTGATTGGCAACCACGGGTCAATTAGAAATGGAATCGATCATCCTATATAATATTTGATATTATGATTGTATGCATGTTTAGACATAAATTGCGTGAATCCGGCAAGCATGCAATAAAATGAATATGATGAGACAAATATTTTTATAATTAAAAATCCCTCATTTTAAATATGATTTAAAATTAATATCAAGATAAATAAAGGAAATTTAAATTTGTTTAAATGTTCCTACCTTCCATCAACGGTCAATGTATGTGATGCTACCCGCGGATACGGTCCGGCTCATATTATTGGGGGGGGCCCGTCCGTCGGAAAGCTGTACATTGGATCGAAAAATGTTGTAAGTTGGGTGGAACTCCCATGGGATCGGCTCATATTATTGGGGGATCCACATGGCGACCGTCCATCACAACTTAATATTGATGGGTCATCTTGACATGTCACTTTAAACGGCGTCATATTATTGGGCCCTTATTGGACATGAGGTAAACACATGGGGGTTGCTTTGGAAGCAATTGGGCTCTACCTTTTGAGAATTATGGTTGGCTGATATTATTCGGGACCATAAGTTTGTCAATTGGACTCCATGTTCTCACTAAGGAAAAAGTTTCCCGTTTTCACTAGAGGGTGGTGAAATCGTTAAAATAGTGGGAGTGAGATTCATAAAATTAAATTCGCCTATTTTATGTCTTAGTAAATTGTTAAACAATCATTGATATATGTCTGTTTTTCTTTTCAGTATTTCATACAATGAATTCGCGAAATCCATTATTCTCGATCCTCGAACAAAACAAGTTGACTGGCGCCAACTATACGGAATGGTTCCGGAAGTTGAAGATTGTCTTAACTTCGGAGAAAATGCTCTACGTGTTAGAGAAAGCACCTCCGAAGGAAGCACCAGCTGACATAAGTCCGGAGGAATTGGCCAAACTTGATGCATGGTGTGACCATGACATCAAGACCAAATGCTATATGCAAGCCTCGATGTCTGATGAACTCCAGAGGCGATTTGAGGACACGGTGAATGCTGCTGACATTCACGCGCAACTCAAGGAACTTTTTGGGGCTCAGTCGAGGGCTGAAAGGTTCACTACTGTTAAGGAGTTGATGACGTGCCGCATGCGTGAAGGGACTTCGGTCCGTGATCATGGGGTACGAGTGATTTGGCTCATACAGAAGTTGGCGACCCTAGATTTGGTGTTGGAGCATGAACTCAATGTGGATTTATTGCTTCTGTCTCTTCCTTCTTCATTTGATGGATTTGTGATAAATTTTAATATGAACAAGATAGAGGCCACCCTAGAAGAGATGGTCAATATGCTCGTTACATATGAATCCACACTTAAGAAGGATAAGCCAGCTTTCTTGGTGGGCTCCTCATCTTCTGCTAAGAAGGGGCCAAGTATGAAGGGCAAGAAACGTTCTACCCCACCCAAGAAAGTCGAGCCCGAGAAGAAGCAAAAGACAAAGGCTTCAAACAATGGAAAATCCAAGGATGTTTGCCATTACTGCAAGAAGCCGGGTCATTGGAAGCGCAACTGCAAGGAATATCTTGAGCAGTTGGGAACTGCAAAGGGTATGTTCTATATTGAAATAAACATGTCACTTAATACAACTTCTTGGGTATTGGATACCGGATGTGGATCTCACATTTGCAATGATTTGCAGGTGATGACAAGAAGTCGCAGGCTTAGAATGGGTGAGACCCAGCTGAGGCTCGGGAATGGTTCCAGAGTTGAAGCTACGGCCATTGGAGATGTTTGTTTGAATTTGCAGAACGGTTTTAAATTATTGTTAAGAGATGTTTTATTTGTGCCAGATTTAATTAAAAACATTATTTCTATTTCTATGCTTGATAGAGATGGTTATTCTTGCAATTTTGTGAATGGGATTTGCAATATTTACAAGAATGAATGTTTAATTGGAAATGGACAACTTGAAAACGATCTATACAACTTAAAACTAAAAGACGTTCCAGTGAATTATGTTGATAAACCGGCGACAACAAACAAAAGGAAAATCGATAGTCAAAACCCGGCAAACCTTTGGCATGCTAGGCTAGGTCATATTTCCTCAAGGAGGATGAACAAGCTAGTGGGAGAGGGCATGTTTGATATGTCTGATATTAATTCTCTACCTACTTGTGAATCCTGCCTAAAAGGAAAAATGACTAAATCTCCTTTTAAGGGGAAACCTGAGCGTAGTCAGAATCTGTTGGATTTGATCCATACAGATGTTTGTGGTCCATTTAGAGTAGGGACTCAACATGGCCACACCTACTTCATTACCTTTACTGATGATTATTCAAGGTATGGGTATTTATATTTAATGAAATATAAGTCTGAAGCATTTGAAAAGTTCAAAGAATTCAGGGTTGAAGTAGAAAACAAGCTAGGTAAAAGTATTAAAGCACTTCGATCGGATCGAGGTGGAGAATACTTGAGTACCGAGTTTTTGGACTATCTGAAAGAGAATGGGATTCTCTCTCAGTGGACTCCTCCTATGACACCACAGCTTAATGGTGTATCGGAGCGTCGTAATCGAACTTTGTTGGACATGGTTCGATCTATGATGAGCTTCACTGAGCTTCCACCTTCGTTTTGGGGCTATGCTCTTGAAACGGCGGTATTGTTGTTGAACAACGTCCACACTAAAGCAGTGGACAAAACACCATACGAGTTATGGAATGGCAAAGCTCCTAAGTATTCGTACTTGAGGATTTGGGGATGTCCTGCTTACGTGAAGCGGACAGTGGGAGATAAGTTGGATAGTCGATCCAGCTTATGTTATTTTGTAGGGTATTCGAAGAATTCAATCGGATATTATTTCTATTATCCTGCTGAAACAAAGGTGTTTGTTTCTAGGAATGCAACCTTCTTGGAGAAGGAGTTCTTATTGGATAAGAAAGGCGAGATGATGGAACTCGAAGAAGTTCGAGAAGAACCCGAAATACAAAAGAACGATCCTACACCTCAGGAACCATTGCTGGACACGCCTGCACCTAGAAGATCCGAAAGGACTTCTAGACCTCCAGTTCGATATGGTCTTCTTCTTGAAGGGGATCAAGATGAACCCGACATTGGATGTGATCCAAGAAACTTCAAGGAAGCAATTTCTGATGCGGATTCGAATTTATGGCTTGAAGATATGCAGTCAGAATTGGATTCGATGCATACAAACCAAGTTTGGTCTTTAGTAGATCCTCCCGATGGAATTGTTCCGATAGGGTGTAAATGGATCTACAAAAGAAAGCTTGGGCCTGATGGTAAGGTATTGACCTACAAGGCGCGATTGGTGGCTAAAGGTTATACTCAAAGGCAAGGAGTTGACTATGACGAAACCTTTTCACCAGTTGCAATGTTCAAGTCCATAAGAATCCTAATTGCCATAGCTGCATGGTATGACTATGAGATATGGCAAATGGATGTGAAGACTGCTTTTCTTAATGGATACATTAAGGAGGAAATCTATATGAAGCAGCCTGAGGGGTTCACATCCATGGGAAGCGAGCATAAGGTATGCAAGCTTCAGAGATCAATTTATGGTCTAAAACAAGCATCAAGAAGTTGGAACCAGAAATTTGATGAAACAATAAAAGATTTTGGTTTCATCAAGAACCCGGAGGAACCATGCGTGTACAAGAAAGTAGTTAAGGATGCGGTGACATTCTTAGTACTTTATGTTGATGACATCCTACTCATTGGGAATGACGTAGGGATGTTGCAGTCAACAAAGATATGGTTATCAGGTAGATTCTCGATGAAGGATTTGGGTGAGGCATCCTACATTCTTGGGATACAGATCTATAGAGATAGATCTAAGAGAATGATAGGACTCACTCAATCAACCTACATCGATACCATATTGAAACGGTTTTCAATGGATGGGTCCAAAAGAGGACATCTACCCATGTGTCATGGAGTTTCTCTATCCAAGTCTATGTGTCCCAAGACTGATGCAGAGATAGAGAATATGACACATGTACCATATGCGTCAGCTATAGGTAGTATCATGTATGGGATGATATCTACTAGACCGGATGTAGCATTTGCTCTGAGTGTCACGAGCAGATATCAGTCTAATCCTGGTCAAATGCATTGGAAAGCCGTGAAGGACATTCTTAAGTACTTGCGAAGGACTAAGAATATGTTCATGGTGTATGGAGGACGAGAACTCAAATTGGAAGGCTATACCGACTCTAGCTTCCAAAGTGATGTGGATGACTCGAAGTCAACCTCTGGATTTGTGTTCATGCTCAATGGCGGTGCTGTCTCTTGGAAGAGTTCCAAGCAGGACACCACAGTGGATTCCACCACTGAGGCTGAATACATTGCAGCATGAGCTGCTGCTAAAGAGGCCGTTTGGATGAGGAAGTTCGTCCAAGAGTTGGGCGTCATTCCTGAATTTGTTGGTCCAGTCCCGGTGTACTGTGACAACACGGGTGCCGTTGCTCAAGCAAAGGAACCAAGGTCTCATCAAAGATCCAAACACGTACTGAGGAAATACCACATAATCCGGGAGATTGTGGAAAGAGGAGACATCATTGTCGAACGAGTGGCCTCTGCAGACAATATCGCTGATCCGCTTACTAAGCCCTTGCTAGGACCATTGTTTGACAAACATCGCGAAGCAATGGGTCTACGTAGTATGACTAGTTGGCTATAGGGCAAGTGGGAGATTGTAAGAGTAGGTGCCCAGTGAGCCAACTGTGTGGCTATGGGCTTTGATGACTCTTTGTATAAACAATCTTTTGTTTAATATTATTTACACTTTTATTAATGGCAATGACTTTATATTACTTCATATTGTTATATTGTGATATACTATTGTTGTTTTGATAAAGACCTTGAATATACTATAGTGTATGTAAGATGTGGTAGAACATGGGGATGTCTATCATGAAATACATCTTATAGTCACTGTATATTCTAAAACCGTTCCTAGTCGATTGAGCCGTCCGATAATAAGGATAAGGATCGCTCGAGTTTGAGACTAGCATTTGCGATGCGGAGTACCACGTTTCATTGGTAGGGAACATGGAGATGTTCGAAGCATGCAAATGGATATTCATAGGATGAATAATCGAACTACCCTATCCGGACTTTCCAAGTGGTTATCACTTATCGAGTGGATAAAGTCCGCGGTTTTGGTTGTACACCATTAGTCCTTACGACTTGAAACATCATGGAGACTCTATATGCTAGTGCTGTGCTTTGACTCGTTTACCGACTCTATGGGGGTCATCAGGTGTCGAGATTGGGTACAGTTACGACACATATAGGAGTCAATGCATTGTTGTCAAGGATTCACCACATACTTGCGAGTGTGGATATCCTATGCGATCTGAGGAGATATTAGTGTGACAAATCTCTGGCCAGAGTACTTGATGTGATTTAAGAAATGGTTTCTTAGTAGCACATGCGATGTCACTAATTTGATCTTCAAGATGTATTGCATAGTTATCGAATCTTGAGCGACTCTCGATATACCAATGGTTGTTGATTCGATCGGGATATTTGGATGAAGGGACCGTACTGTACGCTAACCAAAATCTACTGGTTCTTGTAGGCACTATCAGTGATACCTAGGGAATCATGGGGCGATGTTGCTAGGCGCTTTACCTTGATTCGTTGGGCAAGTCGGAAAGTGTTGTTCCGAGTCACAAGGAGTTGTGAGCCCACGGCTAGCTGTATCCCTGAACCATTGAGGGTCACACAGTGTAATGGAGTTTTAATCCCCGTTGAGATAGTTAAATTTAAAGAGTTAAATTTAATGAACTAAGGAGTTGGACTTCTTAAATAAGAGTAAGGGAGTAGGATTTCCTAAAATGACATAGGGATGGACATTTTTGGAAACCACTGAATTCGGATTCAGGAAAATTTATTTTGACTTTAAAATGTGCAGAAATGGTTTCTGTGCACATTGGTGAAATCGGTTCATCAATCGGAGTCACGATGAATTTTATATTAATTTCTGAACGTGCGGGCTTTGCTTGTCGGGCCCTAGCTTATGACTAATGGGCCCTAAGGTGTTAGTGGCCTGCATTATAAATAAGTTATTGCAGTACAGAAATTAAAAACAACAGGTCATTATTTTTGAGACAGAAATTTCGAACCCTCCTCTCTCTCAAAAAGCAATCGGCCGACCCCTCCCTACCTCTGCCCGAGAAATTTCGGTCTGTGATTTTGAATCGCAGTCAGGAATAACGAATCAGATTCGTTTAATCTCTTCGCAGAAAACTTCTGATAGATTTTCTAGTGCAATCTATCAGAGGGATTTAAACCCCATTCGTGGACCTGATTGAAGGAGTTCATCAGTTCCTGGGAGATACAAGAAGCACAGAGAAATCTGTGTGGTGTCCATTAATCTCGCTTCGAGATTGAAGGTAAAATTTAATTAATTGTTATTTGAATTTTACACACACAATAATTTAATCGTTAAACGGTTGATACTCACACTATGGAATTGTTCCATAATAAAATTTTAAACTTCCGCTGCACCGGGTATCAATCGTGATTGATCTGAGAGCCGCGTTTTCCAACAGAGTTTCCCCTTTGAAATCACATACTTTCATTTACACTTGTTCTAGCATGAGGAACTTGTGTCTTGTTTGATTGTATTGGCTTTTGTTAAGGGGCTTATGTGTTATGTTAATGTTATGCATTCATCTTGAGCCAATCTTGTTTTCAGCAGGCAAAACCGCCCTTTTTGTTTAGACGTTTGGGAACTATGATTGAGTGGCCTAGGTCGTAGTCGTTTCGCCTAGTGCTAGCATACTCATTATAGTTGCTCAAAGTCTAGAGGAGTGAGATACTTGGCACCACCTCGATTGGGAGAGTCGGTGAGTTGTTACGTGATCTAATCCTCGGGATCCCAAAAGCACAGCAGCAATCCCTCGTTATCAGATTGATATCCCGGTTTAAAAGACATGCATTCATTATGTCATTATTGATTTCTTTGTTGTATTGAAAGCATGTTGATTATTGTATTAATTGTTATGTTGCTTTTACTGGGAATGTCTTTCTCACTGGTTATCCGGCTGTTGGTTTGTTTTGTATGTGTACTTGGAAACAGGTGGGGCAGGATCAAGTCAGAAGAGGCATGGTTAGCTCTGAGGGAAAGTTGTAGCAGTGAGACTCGGTTTAGAAGTCGTGTCAGCATGTCTACCTAGTGTTGTTAGAACATGTTTAGATATCGAACTTCGTTATTATGTTGTATTGACATGCAAGCTTTGCCGTGTTGTTATCATGGCATGTTCTATTTTGGAGTAGTTGTTAAACTCTAGAACTTCATGTATTAATCAGAGGAACTACATTTATAATGTATGTGTTGATTTGGATTGCATTGGAATAGTTTTAGATGGAGTTGCAAGCATGTTTCCTGCTGTTCTGTTTCTGCTATAGGGGGGCGCCCGAGCTGCAATTTTTAGCAGCCCGAGCGCACCCCACTCTGAGAACTCAGTAGCGCCTCTGTCCAGGGCGCGCTCGAGCGGCGGTTTTTGGCCGCCCGGGCGCTGCCCTCTTTAAATTTTTTTTTTTCCTTTGCTTTCTTTTAGTTCTTAGATCTTGGATGTTTAATTATTGTTTACTCCTTAATTAGATGTTTAGAACCGAGTTCTGGGTCCTCATCCCTGTACTGCAGCAAGTGTGGAGGAAGACACTCACCGGATCAGTGTGTGGGAGTCTTCGGCAATTGTAACACATGTCAGCAACCGGGACACTTCTCTAAGGTGTGCCCTCAACGTAACAAAGATAGAGCTCAGAGTGGGAGTTCGTCTAGACCTGCAGCTCAGCCTGAGAGGCAGTCTTCTGCAGTGCACTCTTTCCAGCCTCAGCAGCAGAACCGACAGGGAGGTAACTCTAGTGCAAATCAGCCTTCGAGACAGCAAGCACGAGTCTTTGCATTGACAGAGGATCAGGCTCAGGCAGCACCTGACGATGTCATAGCAGGTAACTGTTCAATTTTCGGTTATTCTACTCATGTCTTGATAGATACGGGTGCTTCCCATTCTTTTATCTCTGAGAAATTCGTATTGTTGCATGCTTTGCCAACTGAATTGTTGCCTACAGTAGTAGCTATTACTTCACCTTTGGGTGGAGGAATTGTTTCTGTCAGATTAGTCAGGAACTGTGAACTGTGTTTTGAAGGAAATTTGTTAGAATTCGACTATGTTGTACTTGGACTGTCAGACTTTGATTGTATTGTCGGGATAGATGCTTTAACCAAGTACAGGGAGACAGTCGATTGTTTCCAGAAAGTTTTCAGGTTTAGACCGAAAATGGCAGACGAGTGGAAATTCTTTGGTAAGGGTTCTCGATCTAGAATTCCTTTGATTTCAGTGTTATCTATGACTCGTTTGCTACAGAAAGGTGCAAAAGGATTTTTGGTGTATGCAGTTGATGTACTGAAATCTAGCCCAGCTTTGGTCGATATACCAGTGGTTAGACATTTTGCGGACGTGTTTCCGAAAGATGTTCCTGGATTGCCACCTATTCGAGAAATCAAATTCAGCATTGACTTAGTGCCAGGTACTCAACCTATTTCAAAATCTCCTTATCGTATGGCACTTGTTGAATTGAGAGAGTTGAAGGAACAGCTTGAGGATTTGATTTCCAAGGGATACATCAGACCTAGTGTATCGCCTTGGGGTGCTCCGGTGCTTTTTGTTCGGAAGAAGGATGGTTCTATGCGGCTCTGTATTGACTACCGCCAATTGAATCAGGCTACAGTTAAGAACAGGTATCCTTTACCCCGAATAGATGACTTGTTTGATTAGCTGCAGGGTTCTTCCATCTACTCTAAGATTGATCTGAGGTCAGGTTATCACCAGTTGAGAGTGCGTGAGGAAGACGTTCCTAAGACCGCATTCAGGACGAGGTATGGTCATTTCGAGTTTATAGTCATGCCGTTCGGTTTGACTAATGCCCCAGTGGTTTTTATGGGTTTGATGAACCGTATCTTTCAGCATTATTTAGATGAGTTCGTCATTATCTTTATCGATGATATTCTTATCTACTCGAAGAATCGTACTTACCATGCATAGCACTATAGGACCGTACTGCAGATTTTGCGAGTTGAGCAGTTGTTTGCCAAGCTGTCTAAGTGTGAATTCTGGTTAGATCGAGTTGTCTTTCTCGGTCATATTATTTCTGCAGATGGGATTTCAGTCGATCCCAACAAGATCGAAGCGGTTATGAATTGGCCTAGACCGACATCAGTACCTGAGATCCGAAGCTTCATGGGTTTAGCTGGTTATTACCGTCGTTGCATCGAGGGTTTCTCGTCTATTGCCAAGACAATTACCCAGATGACTCAGAAGAATGCGCCTTTTGTTTGGACTACAGATTGTGAGGCTAGCTTTGTTGATCTGAAGAGGAGACTGACCAGTGCTCCAATTCTTTCTATTCCGAAGGGTACTGGAGGTTTCACAGTCTATTGTGATGCTTCTAACCGAGGTTTGGGTTGTGTTCTTATGCAGCATAAGCATGTGGTGGCATATGCATCGAGGCAGCTGAAACCGCACGAGACTCGTTATCCGGTTCTTGATCTTGAACTAGCTGCGATCGTCTTTGCTTTGAAGATCTGGCGTCACTATCTTTATGGTGAGTCCTTCGAGATCTTTTCTGATCATAAGAGTCTTAAGTACTTGTTTTCTCAGGCAGAGCTGAATATGAGACAGAGAAGGTGGTTAGATCTGTTGAAAGATTTCGACTGTGAGATCAAGTATTATCCGGGGAAGTCGAATGCAGTTGCAGATGCGTTGAGCCGAAAGCTTTGTTCTTTATCTCTTTCTACTATTGGTGTTTCTCAGTTGATCGATGATTGTTGCACTTCTGGTTTAGAGTTTGAAACAGATAGGGAGACTATCAGAGTGTTTGCTATTCAAGCCGAACCGGAGTTGTTTATTGCAATCAGAGAAGCACAGAAGTCTGAGCCGATCATTCAGGTTTCAGTAGAGAAAGTCAGATCTGGGCATCTGTCTGAATTCCAGGTTAGAGATGAAGTCTTGTTTGTGAATAACCGTCTTGTTGTGCCTGATGTTCCGGAGTTGAGACAGCGTATTCTCCGGGAGGCTCATTGCAGTCGGTTCAGTATTCATCCGGGAGGTCGTAAGATGTACAACGATCTGAAGAACCAGTTTTGGTGGAAGAGAATGAAGGGCGACGTAGCGAGGTTTGTATCTCGGTGTTTGAACTGTCAGCATGTAAAAGCAGAACGGAAGCGACCAGGAGGTCTGTTGCACAGTTTATCTGTTCCTGAATGGAAATGGGATCACATTTCTATGGATTTCGTCACGAAGCTACCACGATCCGTTCGAGGATGCGATGCCATTTGGGTAGTGATCGGCCGATTGACGAAATCTGCGTGTTTTATTCCGTACAGAATGACGTATCGTCATGATCAGATGGCTGAGTTGTATGTTAGCAGTGTTGTGAGATTGCATGGTGTGCCAAAGTCGATCGTTTCAGACAGAGATCCTAGATTCACTTCTCACTTCTGGCACAGTCTTCAGGGGGCACATGGTACTCGATTGCATCTGAGTACAGCTTATCATCCTCAGACCAATGGACATTTAGAGCGGACTATCCAGACGTTGGAGGATATGCTGCGAGCGGTGGTGCTAGACTTTGGCACTAGTTGGCAGGATTCTTTGCCTCTTGTCGAGTTTTCTTACAACAACAGCTTCCAAGCGAGTATCGGTATGGCGCCTTTCGAGGCTTTGTACGGTAAGAAATGCCGATCTCTGTTGTTTTGGGATGACTTGTCCGAGTCACCAGATTTGGGACCGGATATGCTTAGAGATATGGCAGAGCAGGTTAAGATCATTCAGACCAGAATGAAGTCAGCTCAAGATAGACAGGCGAAGTATGCAAATGTAAGACGTCGACCTCTGAGTTTTGAGCAGGGAGACCGTGTTTTCCTTAAGATTTCTCCGTTCAGAGGCACCGTCAGATTCGGTAAGAGAGGGAAGTTATCTCCGAGATTCATCGGGCCGTACGAGATTCTCGAGAAGATAGGCGATCTTGCCTATAGACTTGCACTTCCTCCGTCTTTATCTGGTATTCACGACGTTTTTCACGTCTCTATGCTGCGAAAGTATCATCCAGATTCTTCTCATATCCTTCAGTCTGACGAAGCCGAGTTAGACGAGACTCTGAGCTACTTTGAACGACCGATTCAGATCCTTGATCGGAAAGAAAAGCAACTCAAAACCAAGTTGATCCCGTTAGTGAAGGTGCAGTGGAGCCGTCACGGCGTCGAGGAAGCAACTTGGGAGACAGAGTCTAGCATGAGACAGCTTTTTAAGAGTTATTCGGATGACGTGAGTTCTTCTTACTGTTTTTAGTTCTTTATTCAATCTTATGAGTTGTGGTTCTCATTGATTTCGAGGACGAAATCTCTCCTTAGTGGGGGAGAATTGTAACGCCCTGTTTTTATCTTAAATGAGTTTATTTGAGTTAATCAGAGATTACAGATTTCTCGAGCCGGTTTGATTTTGATCAGGGTCCTTTTTGCAAATTTTGGAAATTTCAGGGACTAAAATGCAAATATTGATTTTTATATATTATCTACACTTGGATTTGTGTGGAGAAGCCTTCTCCTCCTTCTTCAAGCACTCCTCCTCCATTGTAGACGCCACTTTTGAGCTTTTGAGGTTTGTGATTTCATCCCAGGCTCGATCCGTCCGTTGGAAATTATTTCTGAAGGCAGATTATCGATCACTACAGTGAGAGCTCTGTTATATCGTAAGTTCTTCTTCGATCCGATACATTCTAGTTTTTGGATGTTGTTAGAATCGTTCTAGATTCGAGTATGTTGTTCTTGACAGAGTTCTGATCGTTTATTATCTGTCGGTTTTGAAATAGAGCGACGTTCAGAATTGTTATGATTTTTGGAAGCCATTTTCGAAAATCATGGTTTTGAGATTTGTTGGGCTTGTCTTGTTGTTTTTGTATTAGCATTGAATTGAGTTGTTATCGGTATTGAACTGCCGTCTGCATTGCCGGTTTGTTCAGTTATAGCCGTTATGCCGTCGGTTTGAGTTTTGGGGATTTTGAACCGTTTTTGAGTTGTTGGAACTTGGCTTATAAGTTGATCTTGGTTATTGATCATTCATTTGTCTCCGTACAGATTCGTTTGGAGGTATCAAGCCCAGAGTTAGCAGCTGTTTGATCGTTTCCGAGATTTGAACAAAGAACGGTATAGAGCATTTCCTTGAACCGTTGCCTTGTTGTTGTTAGATTGTATAGTTGTTGATACAGTCTCTTTTGTAGCGTATCCAGAGTTGGAAGCTACTGCATTGAAAGGTAAAAGCAGTCATCATGGCGGGATAGCATACTCGGGACTGTGGTTCTCGAGTTTCCCCTTTGAAATCACATACTTGCATTTACACTTGTTCTACCATGAGGAACTTGTGTCTTGTTTGATTGTATTGGCCTTTGTTAAGGGGCTTATGTGTTATGTTTATGTTATGCATTCATCTTGAGCCAATCTTGTTTTCAGCGGGCAGAACCGCCCTTTTTGTTTAGACGTTTGGGAACTATGATTGAGTGGCCTAGGTCGTAGTCGTTTCTCCTAGTGCTAGCATACTCATTATAGTTGCTCAAAGTCTAGAGGAGTAAGATACGTGGCACCACCTCGATTGGGAGAGTCGGTGAGTTGTTACGTGATCTTATCCTCGGGATCCCAAAAGCACAGCAGCAATCCCTCGTTATCAGATTGATATTCCGGTTTAAAAGACATGCATTCATTATGTCATTATTGATTTCTTTGTTGTATTGAAAGCATGTTGATTGTTGTATTAATTGTTATGTTGCTTTTACTGGGAATGTCTTTCTCACCGGTTATCCGGCTGTTGCTTTGTTTTGTATGTGTACTTGGCAACAGGTGGGGCAGGATCAAGTCAGAAGAGGCATGGTTAGCTCCGAGGGAAAGTTGTAGCAGTGAGACTCGGTTTAGAAGTCGTGTCAGCATGTCTACCTAGTGTTGTTAGAACATGTTTAGATATCGAACATCGTTATTATGTTGTATTGACATGCAAGCTTTGCCGTGTTGTTATCGTGGCATGTTCTATTTTGGAGTAGTTGTTAAACTCTAGAACTTCATGTATTAATCGGAGGAACTGCATTTATAATGTATGTGTTGATTTGGATTGCATTGGAATAGTTTTAGATGGAGTTGCAAGCATGTTTCCTGTTGTTCTGTTTCTGCTGTAGGGGGGCGCCCGAGCTGCAATTTTTAGCAGCCCGAGCGCACCCCACTCTGAGAACTCAGTAGCGCCTCTGTCCAGGGCGCGCTCGAGCGGCGGTTTTTGGCCGCCCGAGCGCTGCCATCTTTAAAAAAAATATTTTTTTTTTCCTTTGCTTGCTTTTAGTTCTTAGATCTTGGATGTTTAATTATTGTTTACTCCTTAATTAGATGTTTAGAACCGAGGTCTCACAAGTATAGTCAGACAGTGTCTGACACAGTAACAGAGCAGTGCTCGTGTAGCGGATCAGTGCTCGAAGCTGTGGAGCTGCAGCAGGGGTGTACCCCTAGTTGCGGGATAGTCGCCATCAGTGGGCTGACGAAGGACGCAGGTATAGATATGGTCTAGTTAAATTATTTAGAAGTATGCAATAGCTTAGTTAAGGCTTTTAGAGCTTATTGAATGATGCATAGGTATTTGCATTGTAGACTTGATGATAGGCTTGGAACCTAGAGTGGGACTACTAGGAATGCCTTAGAAAGGTACGTAAGTACTGACTGAGATTGCCAGCGGATATGCATGCTTATATGTTGCATTTATGTGTTTGCATGTTATTATTGTTAGCGGCATGTGCATATCATCTTGTGCCTGAACATCTGTATATCTTTCGAGATGAGCTAGTAAGGGTTGCTCAGCCTTGTTAGGACGTTTGATATCGAGTACCCTTAGGTACTGATACCTAGAGGACTTCATGGTCCGCGTCCGTGATTCGGGAATGAGTGGTCGCACACAGTGGTTAGCTATCCCGATGTGACGAGCTTATATCCCAGGCGCCAGTCTGAGCAGTTCGTATACAGTTATCCCAGATATGGATACCCTGTCATTTGCATGCATCATATTTGTATGTTTATCCATGCTTTCGTATTGAGTTTAGCGCTCACGTCCAGTATTTTCTATGTATCTGGATACCCTATTCGACGAGGCAGGTGTAGGTGCAGGATTGAGCACCAGGAGCCTGGAGGACCCAGAGACCTTGAAGACAACAGTATTTAGCTGTAGGTTTTTATCTAAGTAATTCGATTGGATTGTATAAATCGAGTTTGTTAGCCGGTTGTATTCTGCCAGTCTGCTTGTATTTAGTCTTTCGCAGCCATTTTATTTAATGCATGCTTAATTATGCTCTTAACTCTGATTAGGTAGTGGATCCGGGATGGGTCGCTACATTTATTGGTATCAGAGCTGCATGCAAGGGACTTAGAAAATGATAATCAGATTATTGATTATCCTTATAGGATTGATGAGACATTGCGAAAGAAGATTTGGTTCTTCATTGACGAGGTTTGCGGCAGAAATCTTTACTATAAGGAATGCAACAGTGATGAGAACACCAGTAGTAGCATATCAATAGATATATTGACTGTTGTGTACGGATCATCATTCGGTGCATTGGGATGCTGATCGAAGAACATATGGATTCCAGCCGGGAAAGACTGGAAGAGAAAAACGAGTATATCGTGTCAGATACCTTTGAGGGCTTTTTGGAACGAATGGTGTGCAATAACCCATCTGGTTTCAGCCCGAAGAGATTCTCCACTCATAGTTGGAGAGACTGTCAGATAGACCTTCACAGGAGATACCTTGAGTTCCTAAGGCATGACAGGTTTCTAGCATAAGGTCTGTAAACTCGTGCAGAACATGGTTTTGCCGGTATGCATGTATCGATGCTTTTGGTAGGCATAAGGGAAACTTCATGTTCAAAAGCATGATTTGGATACAAGAAGAACGCTGATCGTAGATCGCGAGCAAAAGAAGTTGACTGACGTGCACTGACATAGAGCATAGCTGGTTAGCTATCACGTGCCATTTCTCCGGAGTTCTTCGCTGGAGGACATGTAGAGAGACTTGGACGGAAGTATGCTTGTATGGATGCGTGTGTCGATTGGAAGCTCCATGCTCAAGGAGCAAAGACATGTTCGATGATTTTAAATACTATATTAATGTATTTGTAAACAGTATTTTAAATACTGCTGACTTTGACTTAGTTAGCTATCTTTGATGTTATTTGTTTATACTTATTTCCTAGGAATGCTTTAATTGTATATTTTTCGATACCCTAGCTGTTCTGATGTTCTTATTACCTTTGTATAGCCTTTTGGGGAGGTCTTGGCCTAGTCCCCCTCCTCCGTTAGGTTTTATTTGTATCGATTTTTTATGTTTATATACAGGTAGAGGTCTGCCTAACCCCTCGCTTCCGGCGGTGTTTTTTTTTTTTAAAAAAAAAAAAGTAATGATACATGTGTTACTTATTCAGCAATTCGTGATTGATTGCAAGTAATTTTATAAAGTTTGGCTTAGAATTATTTGATTTGTAATCAACTAGGATAGCTCATGGATTTTGAGTAAGCCAGCAGTAACAGATTGACATGGGGTTAGTCTAGGTGTTTTCCTAGGATTGACCTAATTAGTCGTTCGACTGGGTTAGTGCCAGTGATGAGGTGATTCATCTGGGGGCATGGAAATTTTGATCTTGTTTGAAATTTAGAGTTTCGTTCTAGGTTGTTTTCGTAGAACAGTAGCTTGATTGACCTTCATAGGTTGGGAATTCGTGATGATGGGATTTCATCAGGAACCAAGTTGAGTATATACCGAGAGTTGTTGACTATGATCATGACTAGACATGATGGGGCGCGAACCTATGCCACTGTTACTCTGGGAGTCTTTTGTACTTTGGAGGTTATCTGGGAGCCTTCGTGCTTCAGGATTGGCGGTGGGAAGGCTACCTAGTCTAGAGTTTTGGTAACAGTCACGACGGGGTATGACATTGGATTAGATGCCTGGTTAGGTATCAGCGGTTTAGATATCGTCTGGCTTTCGTCAGAGATATTGGTTGGTATTTCCTTGGCAAGTGCGTACTCTAAGCAGATAGCTTTAGTCTATGGGATACTTCTAGACTAGTGGATCTAGTCGGTGGTTGGATGCTCTTGTGATAGGGGCTATCTGTGAGACCTCGTTTCTAATCCACTAATATTAGATAAGCAAGCGATATGTAAACAAGAAACCAATAATATATATATATATATTTTTTTTTTTAAAAGGAGGCTCGCGCGCCCGCGCTGACATCAGCAGCCCGTGCCTAAGGAAGCGTGCCCGTGCTTATGCTTTGCAAAGACTAGCGCACCCGCGCTCTAAATAAGAGCGCCCGCGCCCATACCTCGCAAGGATGCCGCGCGCCCGCGCCGTCCCCTCGCCCAGAAAAGTGAAAGCACTGAAATTTACTCAATCAAAACCTAAACACTAGCATTAAGAGTATTTGACATGCCAAAACAATACAAGAAAGGTTTAGGGAAGAGAAACATTCAATACGGTAGTACCTACATCGATTCTTGCTTACAAAACAATTACGAGAAGTTCAAATGACTAAACATGTTCGCAAAACATAACTAGGTTGACATGCTGGTTCGACTTCTAAACGAGTCTCACTTCTATCTCTTGCTCTGGACGCTAACCAGGTTTATGCTGACTTGATCCTGCCCTTCCTGTTGCCAAGTACACATACAAAACAAAGCAACAGCCGGATAACCGGTGAGAATGATAATCCCAGTAAAATCAACATATCAAGTAATACAACAATAAACATGCTTTCAAGACAACAACACAATCAATAATAACGTAGTGAAATGCATGTCTTTAAACCGGGATATCAAGTCTGATAAACAAAGGATTGCTGTTGTGCTTTTTGGGATCCCGAGGATGAGATCATGTGACGACTCACCGACTCTCCCAATCGAGGTGGTGCCACATATCTCGCTCCTCTAGACTTTGAACAACCATAATGAGTATGCTAGCACTAGGCGATACGACTACGACCTAGGCCACTCAATCATAGTTCCCAAACGTCCAAACAAAAAGAGCGGTTCTGCCCGCTGAATCAACGTAGGCTCAAGATGAATGCAGAACAAAAACATAAACATAAGCCACATAAACAAATCAAATAACAACCCAAAATACAAGTTCCACATGCTAGAACAAGTATTGATGCAATATGTGATTTGAAAGGGAAACTCGAGAACCAACTGTCCCGAGTATGCTATCCTGCTACGATGACTGCTTTTACCTTTCAATGTCATAGATCCAACTCCGGACAAGCTACAACAAAAGATTGTATCAATGACTATACAACCTAAACAACAACAATGGTTCAAGGTAAAACTCTTTACCGATCTTCGTCCAACTCTTGACGATCAAAATGCTGTTAACTCTGGCTTGAAAAACTCCAAACGAATCTGTCCAGAGACAAAAAGTGATCAACAACAACGTTCAACTCAAGCAAAAGTCCAACAACCCAAAAACGGTTCAAATCTCTAAAACTCAAACCGGCGGCATAACGGCTATAACTGAACAAACCGACAACGCAGACATCAGTTCAATATTGATAACAACTCATAACAAAGCCAATACACCCATATCAAGGCAATTCCAACAAATCTCAAAACCACATTTTCGAAAATGTCTTCCAAAAATCATAACAAATCCGAATGTCGCTCTAATTCAAAACCGACAGATAATAAACGATCAGAACTCTGTAGAGAATAACATACTCGAATCTCAAACGATTCTAACAACATCCAAAAACTAGAATGTATCCGATCAAAGAAGAACTTACAATATAACGGAGCTCTCGCTGTAGTGATCGATAATCTGCCTTCAGAAATAATTTCCAACGGCCGGATCGAGCTCGGACTGAAATCTGGGAGCTTGGAGAAACGTTTAAAGCGTTTCAATGGAGGGGAGGCGGCTAAGGGAAGGTGATGAATGAATAATACAAGTCATTTACCTTATAAATATCTAATAAAACCGATATTTGCATTTTAGTCCCTGAAAAATCCAAAATTTGCAAAATAGACCCTGATCAAAATCGAGTCGGCTCGTGAACTCTGTAATCTCCGATTAACTCAAATAAACTCATTTAAGATAAAAACGGGGCGTTACAATTCTCCCCCACTAAGAAGAGATTTCGTCCTCGAAATCAACAAGAACCACAACTCATAAGATAGAATAAAAAACTAAAGACAGTAAGAAGAACTCACGTCATCTGAATAACTCCAAAAATCGATGTCTCATGTCAGATTCTGTCTCCCAAGTCGCTTCCTCGATGCCGTGACGGCTCCACTGCACTTTCACTAACGGGATCGACTTGGTTCTGAGTTGTTTCTCCTTCCGATCAAGGATCTGAATCGGTCGCTCAAAGTAGCTCAGAGTCTCGTCTAACTCGGCTTCGTCAGGCTGAAGGATATGAGAAATATCTGGTTGATACTTTCGCAGCACAGAGACGTGAAAAACGTCGTGAATACCAGATAAAGACGGAGGAAGTGCAAGTCTGTAGGCAAGATCGCCTATCTTCTCGAGAATCTCGTACGGCCCAATGAATCTCGGAGATAACTTCCCTCTCTTACCGAATCTGACAGTGCCTCTGAAAGGTGAAATCTTCAGAAAGACTCGGTCTCCCTGATCAAAACTCAGAGGTCTACGCCTGACATTCGCATACTTCGCCTGTATATCTTGAGCTGACTTCATTCTGGTCTGAATGATCTTAACCTGCTCTGCCATATCTCTAAGCATCTCCGGTCCCAAATCTGGTGACTCGGACAATTCATTCCAAAACAACGGAGATCGGCACTTTCTACCATACAAAGCCTCAAAAGGCGCCATACCGATACTCGCTTGGAAGCTGTTGTTGTAAGAAAACTCGACAAGAGGAAAAGAATCCTGCCAACTAGTGCCAAAGTCTAGCACTACCGCTCGCAGCATATCCTCTAACGTCTGGATAGTTCGCTCTGACTGTCCATCGGTCTGAGGATGATAAGCTGTACTCAGATGCAATCGAGTACCAAGTGCCCCATGAAGACTGTGCCAGAAGTGAGAAGTGAATATAGGATCTCTGTCTGAAACGATCGACTTCGGCACACCATGCAGTCTCACAACATTGCTAACATACAACTCATCCATCTGATCATGACGATACGTCATCCTGTACGGAATAAAACACGCAGAATTCGTCAATCGATCGATCACTACCCAAATGGAATCGCATCCTCGAACGGATCGTGGTAGCTTCGTGACGAAATCCATGGAAATGTGATCCTACTTCCATTCAAGAACAGATAGACTGTGCAACAGACCTCCTGGTCGCTTCCATTCTGCTTTCACCTGCTGACAATTCAAACACCGAGATACAAACCTCGCTACGTCGCTCTTCATTCTCTTCCACCAAAACTGAATCTTCAGATCGTTGTACATCTTACGACCTCCAGGATGAATACTAAACCGACTGCAATGAGCCTCTCAAAGAATATGCTGCCTCAACTCCGAAATATCAGGCACAACAATACGGTTAATCACATACAGTACATCATCTCTAACCTGGAATTCAGACTGATGTCCAGATCTGACTTTCTCTACTAAAACCTGAATGCTCGGCTCAGACTTCTGTGCTTTTCTGATTGCAAAAAATAACTCCGGTTCGGCTTGAATAGCAAACACTCTGATAGTCTCCATATCTGTTTCAAACTCTAAACCAGAAGTGCAACAATCATCGATCAACTGAGAAACACCAATAGTAGAAAGAGATAAGGAACAAAGCTTTCGGCTCAAGGCATCTGCAACTGCATTCGACTTCCCCGGATAATACTTGATTTCACAGTCGAAATCCTTCAACAGGTCTAACAATCTTCTCTGTCTCATATTCAGCTCTGCCTGTGAAAACAAGTACTTAAGGCTCTTATGGTCAGAAAATATCTCGAAAGACTCACCATACAGATAGTGACGCCAGATCTTCAGGGCAAAGACGATCACAGCTAGTTCAAGATCATGAACCGGATAACGAGTCTCGTGCGGTTTCAGCTATCTCGATGCATACGCTATCACATGCTTATGCTGCATAAGAACACAACCCAAGCCTCGGTTAGAGGCATCACAATAGACTGTGAAACCTCCAGTACCCTTCGGAATAGAAAGAATTGGAGAACTGGTCAGTCTCCTCTTCAGATCAACAAAGCTAGCCTCACAATCTGCAGTCCAGACAAAAAGCGCATTCTTCTGAGTCAGCTGGGTAATTGGCTTGGCAATAGACGAGAAACCCTCGATGAAACGACGATAATAACCAGCTAAACCCATGAAGCATCGGATCTCTGGCATTGAAGTAGGTCTAGGCCAATTCATAACAGCTTCAATCTTGCTGGGATCGACAGAAATCCCATCTTCAAAAATAATATGACCGAGAAAGACAACTCGATCTAACCAGAATTCACACTTAGACAGCTTGGCAAACAACTGCTCAACTCGTAAAATCTGTAGTACGGTCCTCAAGTGCTCTGCATGGTCAGTACGGTTCTTCGAGTTGATAAGAATATCATCGATAAAGATAATGACGAACTCATCTAAAAAACGCTGAAAGATACGGTTCATCAAACCCATAAAAACCGCTGGAGCGTTAGTCAAACCGAACGACATGACTATAAACTCAAAATGACCATACCTCGTTCTGAATGCGGTCTTAGGAACGTCTTCCTCTCGCACTCTCAACTAGTGATAACCTGACCTCAGATCAATCTTAGAGTAGACAGAAGAACCTTACAGTTGATCAAAAAGTTCATCTATTCGGGGTAAAGGATACCTGTTCTTAACTGTAGCCTGATTCAATTGGCGGTAGTCGATACAGAGCCGCATAAAACCATCCTTCTTCCGAACAAAAAGCACAGGAGCACCCCAAGGTGATACACTAGGTCTGATGTATCCCTTGGCAATCAAATCCTCAAGCTGCTCCTTCAACTCTCTCAATTCAATAAGTGTCATACGATAAGGAGCTTTTGAAATAGGTTGAGTACCTGGCACCAAATCGATGCTGAATTCGATCTCTCGAATATGTGGAAATCCAGGAACATCTTCCAGAAACACATCA
Organism: Henckelia pumila; assembly: GCF_033568475.1. NCBI lineage: Eukaryota > Viridiplantae > Streptophyta > Magnoliopsida > Lamiales > Gesneriaceae > Henckelia > Henckelia pumila. Next base: position 107,205,501 of record NC_133122.1, read on the forward strand.
GCAAAATCTCTAACCACTGGTAAGTCAACCAAAGCTGGGCTAGATTTCAGTACGTCAACCGCATAAACCAAAAATCCTTCTGCACCTCTCTGTAACAAACGAGTCATAGATAACACTGAAATCAAAGGAATTTTAGATCGAGAACCCTTACCAAAGAATTTCCACTCGTCTGCCATTTCAGGTTTGAACCTGACAACCTTAAAAAATAATCAATTGTTGCCCTGTACTTGGTCAAAGCATCTATACCGACAATACAATCAAAATTTGACAACCCAAGCACAATACGGTCGAATTCTAACAAATTTCCCTCAAAACAAAGTTCACAGTTCCTGACTAGTCTGACAGAAACAATTCCTCCACCCAAAGGTGAAGTAACAGCTACTACTGTAGGCAACAATTCAGTTGGCAAAGCATGAAATAACACAAATTTCTCAGAGATAAAGGAATGGGAAGCACCTGTATCTATCAAAACATGAGCAGAATAACCAAAAATCGAACAGTTACCTGCTATAACATCGTCAGGTGCTGCCTGAGCCTGATCCTCTATCAAAGAAAAGACTCGTGCCTGCTGTCTCGGAGGCTGGTTCGCACTAGAGTTACCTCCCTGTCAGTTCTGCTGCTGAGGCTGGAAAGAGTGCACTGCAGAAGACTGCCTCTCGGGTTGAGCTGCAGGTCGAGATGAACTTCCACTCTGAGCTCTATCAGTGTTACACTGAGGGCACACCTTAGAGAAGTGTCCCGGTTGCTGACAGGTGTTACAATTACTGAAGACTCCCACACACTGATCCGATGAGTGTCTTCCCCCACACTTGCTGCAGTACATGGCTGAAGATCCAGAACTCTGTCCGAAACCGAATTGCTTCGAACCACTGAAACTAGAAGAACTGTTCCCCTGCCTCTTGAACTGTTTACCTCTTGCTTTGTACTGATCTTTTCTGTTTCCCCCACTGTTTCCACCTTCATACCTTTGCTGCTGGTTCTGATGCTGCGGTGGCTGATTCTGATACTGAGATGGTGGGTTCTGATACTGCCTCTGTTGCTGAGGTGCTACCTGGTTACCTCTTTGCCTCCACAAGCCTGCTTCTGCTCCCTTTGCGTAATTCATGGCATCCGCAAAGTTGTTAGGCCTGTTGGTGTTTACCAACGTGAAGACGTCGGGGTTCAAACCATTGATGAACTGATCTGCCTTAGCTTCTTCATCTCCGGCAATTAACGGTGCAAAACGCAACAGACTATCGAACTTAGCCACGTACTCTTCAATGTTCAGATTCCCTTGCCTCAGATTGGCAAACTCTGCTCCCTTATCTTTGCGATACGAGATAAGGAAAAACCGCTTTTAAAACTCAGATTTAAAAAGAGTCCAAGTAACTTTCGTACCTCTACTCTCCATTGCTTTCTTTGTCATGATCCATCAGCTCTTAGCAACCCCACGTAGCTGATGAATGACTAACCTGATTCTGCGGTAATCTGTGTAATCAATGGAATCGAACAGCTGATCAACATCATCCAACCAACTCTCGCAGTCAACTGGATTTTCTGAACCCATCAATAACGGCGGATTGAACGACTGAAACCTCTTCAGCAAGGTTTCCATAGGCGTTGCTGAAGCATCCAACTGATCAACTTCAGTGCTAGCTTGCTCAGTCGCAGGGATAACTGGTGGTGTGTTTCTGTTTATCACTCGACGAGGACACATCTGAATAACAAAGGTTAGGACACGAGATATCTCAATCTCTACAATCAGTGCCCTTACAACCTCTTGGAATACCGGATACCAGTCGATAACAGAAACAATTATATCTCAAGTAGATCATGCTTTATAAATTTAAATCACAAAACCATGTAATTCAATAATTCTCAACAATAAAGTATGCTCGCATGGAATTAAGTACACAGTTAAAATAATTCAAACACATGCGAGGAGCCAATACACGCAGACTCGATCTACCCGCTCACTCTAGTTCAACCAAAAATCTTATCTCTCTGATACCACTTAATGTGAGACCTCGTTTCTAATCCACTAATATCAGAGAAGCAAGCGATATGTAAACAAGAAACCAATAATATATATATATATATTTTTTTTTAAAAGGAGGCTCGCGCGCCCGCGCTGACATCAGCGCGCCCGCGCCTAAGTCTCGCAAATACCAGCGCGCCCGCGCTTATGCTGCGCAAATACTAGTGCGCCCGCGTCCATACCTCGCAAGGAGGCCGCGCGCCCGCTCCAACAAACGCACGCCTGCGCCGTCCCCTCGCCCAGAAAAGTGAAAGCACTGAAAGTACCTACATCGATTCTTGCTTACAAAACAATTACGAGAAGTTCGATTGACTAAACATGTTTGCAAAACATAACTAGGTTGACATGCTGGTTCGACTTCTAAACGAGTCTCACTTCTATCTCTTGCTCTGGACGCTAACCAGGTCTATGCTGACTTGATCCTGCCCTTCCTGTTGCCAAGTACACATACAAAACAAAGCAACAGCCAGATAACCGGTGAGAATGATAATCCCAGTAAAAGCAACATATCAAATAATACAACAATAAACATGCTTCCAAGACAACAACACAATCAATAACAACGTAATGAAATGCATGTCTTTAAACCGGGATATCAAGTTTGATAAACAAAGGATTGCTGCTGTGCTTTTTGGGATCCCGAGGATGAGATCATGTGATGACTCACCGACTCTCCCAATCGAGGTGGTGCCACATATCTCGCTCCTCTAGACTTTGAGCAACCATAATGAGTATGCTAGCACTAGGCGATACGACTACGACCTAGGCCACTCAATCATAGTTTCCAAACGTCCAAACAAAAAGGGCGGTTCTGGCCGCTGAATTAACGTAGGCTCAAGATGAATGCAGAACAGAAACATAAACATAAGCCACATAAACAACTCAAATAACAACCCAAAATACAAGTTCCACATGCTAGAACAAGTATTGATGCAATATGTGATTTGAAAGGGAAACTCGAGAACCAACTGTCCCGAGTATGCTATCCCGCTACGATGACTGCTTTTACCTTTCAATGTCATAGATCCAACTCCGGACAAGCTACAACAAAAGATTGTATCAATGACTACACAACCTAAACAACAACAACGGTTCAAGGTAAAACTCTTTACCGATCTTCATCCAACTCTTGACGATCAAAATGCTGTTAACTCAGGCTTGAAAAACTCCAAACGAATCTGTCCAGAGACAAAAAGTGATCAACAACAACGTTCAACTCAAGCAAAAGTCCAACAACCCAAAAATGGTTCAAATCTCTAAAACTCAAACCGGCGGCATAACGGCTATAACTGAACAAACCGACAACGCAGACAACAGTTCAATATTGATAACAACTCATAACAAAGTCAATACACCCATATCAAGGCAATTCCAACAAATCTCAAAACCACATTTTCGAAAATGGCTTCCAAAAATCATAACAAATCCGGACGTCGCTCTAATTCAAAACCGATAGATAATAAACGATCAGAACTCTGTCTAGAACAATATACTAGAATCTAAATCGATTCTAACAACCTCCGAAACACAAAACATATCCGATCGGAGAAATACTTACAATATAACAGAGCTCTCACTTCAGTGATCGATAATCTGCCTTCAGAATTAATTTCTAACGGACGGATCGACCGGAAAACGAGATTGGAAAAGCTTGAAAGGCATTTCCCCAAGCTTCAATGGTGCTTCACGGTTTGGGGAGGAAGAGGAAGACCTTTCCCAATCAATTCCAACTGTAGATAATATATAAAATCCAATAATTGCGTTTTAGTCCTTGAAAAATCCAATTTTTGCAAAAAGGACCCTGATCAAAATCAAGTCGGCTCGTGAACTCTGTAATCTCCGATTAACTCAAATAAACTATTTAAGATAAAAACAGGGTGTTACACTATCCAAAAGATGGCTTTGTGAACTGTATGGAACATTGACTTGGGGATGAGTATTTTTCAGCAATGAAGGTTTCCTTAATGGATTATATCCGATGCTAAGGATTGTATAGGACTATTTGAGACGTGGGGGAAGCATGATTTATGCCAGTGTACTTGGTGGTGATTTCAGGAGGGACATCGTGGCAGGCTACCTCAATCTTGTTTTGTTTCAGTCTTAGTGAGGGATATAATTATCAGGAACATGTTCAACGATAGTTGAAATCTTTCGGACTGATATCACGTCTTGTGTTTGGCAAGTCCTAACGATCATCTTGAATGAACATAGACAGTGGATAGTATGTCTAGACTGGTGCAGACTTGGCACTAGTGACTACTCGTAGCAGCTGTTTGACTCTGTTAGAGATAGATGATGCGATTCTTTTTGATTTCCAGTATTGGGTATTAGCGGACGTATGACGGTGAGATCATCGATAATGATCGAGCCATGAGAGTTTCATTGATCAACGATTGTCTGATTGGAACTAGTACCGTCAGGCATGGAGAGAGCTACAATATATCTATTTGATTGATCAGATTATTCCAATCGGTACTGATTGGGATATAGTGAATCAAGGAGTACTGGGAATAGTACTTAAGTATGGTATGCTTTGATATAGCGATCAATTACATTTAGGGAATTCTTTAGTTGCTAAGGAATCTCCAGGGATGCGAGAATCGGGGCTTTTTTTTGGATTCTGCAGATCATGAGAATAGTCATAGGTTGGCTCTTGTGATCATTTTCTAGTTAATAGCATTACTGAGAATACCATTGACGGATTTTGATCTGAACATTGCTTGGTTTTAGCAATGATTTATCCAGTTTGCGGAAATAGGATTCAGTGATTGTCACAGGATTGTCAGTGGACAAATTTTGGGGACTGTTAGTCAGAATGTTTAGCTTGATTGCTTCCAGCAGATTTCTCGAGATTTGTTCTTGAGAGGCGATTCGACAAGTGCTCTTGGATTTCAATGAACATTAGCAGGTTAGAATTATTTGTTTCATGGGATGAGACAGCAGCTGAGACTTGTGTTTCTGAGTCTGGCAGGATTGTTGTCACTGATATCCCAGTGCATTTTGATATGCTGTGTCATTGAAAGGATTAGATAACGTAATTGCCACTAGTATTGATAGATTCTGTGCGGGATCATGGTGAATCAGTTTGGTTATCCCCGCTAGTGAGCCAAGGGTTTGGTTATCTGGAACAAGATAACCGGAATCGTTTTTCGTCGATACTATCTCTAGTTTCGAGATAGAAGTAAGCATTCGATATAGGCTACTAATGCTGAGGGTGGTGTTGGTCCATCTGAGGGTTTCAGCAGGATGGTAGTGAATTTCGAGGCGACGACCTCGAAAGATGCATTTAGACAAGAAATTGCGTATAAAGATTTTGTCATCTGTTTTCATAGTTGGTATTCTTTGGGAAACATTCATCGGGCAGAGTGAGTACTGAAAGTACTTACTATGACGCTAGGAATTGTCAGGATTTTGTTGTTATCCATGGAAGGATGACTAATGCGATCGAGTAGATGCTATCTACGATAGCGGGATTCGGATCAAGGTTTATCGCAATCAGTCTGAGGATTTCAGATGGTTAGAGTGGTGACAATGATGCGATTGCTTTGCGAACTGGTGGCCAGTAGTTGCCATTTCTATTCGCATAAGGTACTGTTTTGGGAAGAAATATTTTATCCTTAGTGATAAAGAGTAACTCACATGAGTTCTTGGAAGAAGGATATCTAGGATTTGACCGAAAGTCAAATCTAGATCAATTTGTTTAGAACTTTGCGATAACGTCAAGGGATGCGATGTTACCGTTAGACCAGTGAAATACAATGTGTTGTATCTAGTTTTATCGTGGGCAGCGATGGAGTTCATGCATGTCTAGAAAATAGCTGATGGCTAGTTACGATCTTAGCAGGAGTGTCATCGCTAAGATTTGTAGGCAGTGTGGCTTATACAGTGGGCAATTTGGACCGAAGGTCCCGTGTTGTTGCGGTTACCGATGGATAACTGACGATAGTCAGTAGTGTTACTCGATTCTCGCAGGATTTCTGATAAGAAGGCAGTGATTTCCAGAGTGATTGTTAAAAGCGTGCGAGTTTGAAATCAGTGCAAATTATAAATCGAGTTGATGTTCTGATGTGGTTCAGTGAATGAACAGACCCTGCAGGTTTAGCGAGGTTTGGTATTGTTGAAGGTTATTTGACCAGATGTTTTGAACCGGAACTACTAATGAATTCGACGAATGGTTTATACTATAGTACCGAGGTTTACCTTAGATTTCGAGGACGAAATCCTTTTAAGGTGGTGGGAATGTAGTGGCCCATATCCAGAATTAACGATAATGAGTAATTATCGTGTGATCATGTTAGATTTAGTAAAACGTAATTAAGGAGATTTCTAAATGAATTAACGGAGCCCGAAAATAGACCCAAAATGATCAGAAATAATCCGAAGGTTCAGACAGATCGGAAGCTCCGAAGTTAGGATTGGATGCTCCGAAGGTGATCGGAAGCTCCGATGAAGGATCGGAAGTTCCGATCGAATTACGTCATCCATGACGTGTGGTTGATCAGAAGCTCCTAACAGGATCGGAAGCTCCGATCACCCCTATCCGAAGTCAACCAGTGAGATTTTGACACGTGGGAGATTGGGATGTTCGAAAGCTCCGATGGCAGGATCGGATGTTCCGATCAAGGATCGGAAGTTCCGATCGAGGATCGGAGGTTCCGATCGATGCCTATAAATATAAGGTCCAAGGCATTCATTTTTTGCCAATTCCGAATTCTCTCCTTCGCCCTCGTGGTCCTATTTTAGGGCTTTGGGTACTCTTATTTTAGAGTTGGAGTAGGGAACATATTTTAGTATAGTCAGACAGTGTCTGACACAGTAACAGAGCAGTGCTCGTGTAGCGGAGCAGTGCTCGAAGCTGTGGAGTTGTAGCAGGGGTGTACCCCTAGTTGCGGGATAGTCGCCATCAGTGGGCTGACGACGGACGCAGGTATAGCTATGATCTACTTAAATTATTTAGGAGTATGCAATAGCTTTGTTAAGGCTTTTAGAGCTTATTGAATAATGCATGGGTATTTGCATTGTAGACTTGATGATAGGCTTGGAACCTAGAGTGGGACTACTAGGACTTCCTTAGAAAGTTACGTAAGTACTGACAGAGATTGCCAGCGGATATGCATGCTTATATGTTGCATTTATGTGTTTGCATGTTATTATTGTTATGCGGCATGTGCATATCATCTTGTGCCTGAACATCTGTATATCTTTAGAGATGAGCCAGTTATGGTTGCTCAGCCCTGTTAGGACGTTTGATATCGAGTACCCTTAGGTACCGATACCTCGAGGACTCCATGGTCCGCGTCCGTGATTTGGGAATGAGTGGTCGCACATAGTGGTTAGCTACCCTGATGTGACGAGCTTATATCCCAGGCGCTAGTTTGAGCAGTTCGCATACATTTATCCCAGATATGGATACCCTGTTATTTGCATGCATCATATTTGTATGTTTATCCGTGCTTTCGTATTGAGCTTAGCGCTCACGTCCAGTATTTTCTATGTATCTGGATACCCTATTCGACGGGGCAGGTGTAGGTGCAAAATTGAGTACCAGGAGCCTGGAGGAGCCAGCGACCATGAAGACAGCAGTATTTAGCTGTAGGTTTTTATCTAAGTAATTCGATTGGGTTGTATAAATCGAGTTTGTTAGCCGGTTGTATTCTGCCAATCTGCTTGTATTTAGTCTTCCGCAGCGGTTTTATTTAATGCATGCTTAATTATGCTCTTAACTCTGATTAGGTAGTGGATCCGGGATGGGTCGCTACACATAGCCCACGTCTGACCGGTTCCAACGAGCCATGCCTCGCTTTGAACCGATCCCTAAACAGCCCTAACGAACCACGTTTCTGCGAATCTCAAAACTGCCGACCCGCACAGACCCATAGCTTGTTTCTGATCGACTTGCTCTTTCCCAGGTTCAAGCCTTGCCTTAGTTCGATCCTAAGGACCATAACAGACCCACTAACCATAAGGCAACAGCCCTAGCCTGTGGGGACCCGGGTTGCTAATCTTATCTTAGGGCAATTTATTATAATTAACAATTAAACAAGTACTTAAAAGAATTAAAGAAACAAGAGCTAAAAAAAAATTTTTGTTTTAAAAGGCAGGGTCTCGCTCGATCGGGGAATATGCTATCAAAAATCTGCTGCCAAAGTATGGAGAAATCAAACATAAACCTTTATACATGCTACCAAAGAAGATACATGCTATCTTATAATATCTTACAAGCTTCTAAACATAAGATACATAAACTAGCATGTGTTCAAGCCATAATATACAAAGTTCTTGTATCACTTCTAGCATGGTTCAACAACATAAAGTACAAGTCGTGCTACTTAAGCCCGTGTCCTCACTTGCTATGCCTCAATCTCGAGCTATCCTTGTCTTTTCTGACTAGCTCCTGCCCCACCTATTGCCATGCACACATACAAAACAAAGCAATAGCCGGATAACTCCGGTGAGAATAAAATCCCAGTATAAACAACTTTAAACGCGAGATAATAAACGTGAATGCAATGCAAATGGCAAAGGAAGGCTATCAAGCTGATATCAATAAAACTTAGTTCTTTGGGATCCCGAGGAATAAAATAACTATCAAACCACCGATACTCCCATTCGAGGCGGCATCAAGTATTTTAGTCCTCTGACTTTGGTACAACTATAGTGAGTCTTCTGGCTCTGAACATAAATCCATATTCTGTGCCATGAGTCAAGCTGACTCTAGAAATAAATTTACAGTCCATGCCACTCACTACAGCTCTCCAAACGTCATCTGCACTCTAGGCGATGGCTGCCCTCTGTGCTATTAAGGCTGGAGTTCAAGATGAATGCAACATAAGTTGTATGCATTAAAAGCTATAAAACACATCTTGAACAACTAAGCATATAAGCAAACAAAGCAGTACAAACAAATAATCACATAAGAAATATAAAGAAACAAGTATGTGATTGACATGGGAATACTTGAAATGAAAGCTATTTCAAGCGTTCTATCCCATCTGGATTTGCTGTCATTTATACCTTTCTATGTCACGTCTGAAAGTACTTCAAATCTGCAAGTACATCAATGAAAATTCATATCAAAAGGTTGCTCCACTTCTCAACTCAATCTCAAGTGCAAATGCTAGCAAACCTTGCTTCAAATCCTTCTCGGTTTGACTCGGAGATCTCGAGTTCGGCAACTTCGATAGAAAGATGATAAATTACATATCGAATAACTAACAAGATCAGATGCCATTCAAACCATGCTTCGTTCAATCAACAATATCAAAGTCTTGACATTTTGCAAATCGACGGCATAACGGCTAAAACCGGCAATCCAAACAATATCCAAATCAATCCAACAATCCAGATAACTTATAATCTCTAACATATCATCTCATTACCATAAAAATCAGTATCAATCAAACATGGTAGTGTTCGAATTATTCTTCCCAAATTCATATAAAATCCGAACGACAGTATTTTTCCGAACCGTCTGCGAATACACGATCGGTACAGCTGATATACGCATATATGATAAAATCATAATTTTCCATCTTTCACATAAAAATAAAATCTGAGATATGTGAATAAAACATGTACCAAATTGAAGGTCTCGAAGCTGTGATCGCAGATATATATTTATCTGGAATTTCTGATAACCGGAACGCAAGTTATCGAAGCTTGAACGGGACGAAAATGGAGTTCTTGAAGGTTTGGACGATTCCTCTGTTTCTTTTCCTTTCCAAAATCTGATATGCACGTGTATTCAGCTTAATTCAAGTGGAAATTGAGATATATATCCTATTTGCAGTTTAGTCCCTGAACTTTTGACTATTTGCAATTCAGTCCCCGGAAAAGCAATTTAATTCAATTTCAATCCTTTCCAATTTAAGAATATTAGAATTTAATTCTAAACTCTAAATATTCCCAAATTAAATATTCTCGGATTAAAATTAAATAATCCCGGGCCTTACATAGCCGGTTCCAAATCAGAAAACGTGAGCATCATGCATGAAAAGAAGGAGAAAACATGTACAGTCTATGTATTCATGCAATAACCTTCATAAATTCAAACGCATCATGCAAGATCAAGGAATTTCATGTAAGATCAGAATATTATGGCTTAAATGGTGGAAAAGGAGAGAATTCAAACGTGCCTTGATTTATGTTTTGATGAAAAACTTGGTTACGACGCGTACAATGGTCACCGGGCGAACGACTTCAAATCCTTGGATTAAATCATCAAAAAATTTTGTGTTCAAGTGAGTTTTCTGCTGGAAACGTGATGAAAAGATGGAGATGGCAGCTAGGGTGGTTTTAACGTGAAGAAGATTGATTAAAATAGGCTAGATAAAATTATTTGGTAATTATCACAATTATTTAGAATTTTGGGAAGATAATATATCATATTTAATACAGAAAAATATATAAATTTTAAAAGTTAAATAAATTATGATAAATTTTCGTAATCTATATTTATATATTTTTAAAAGTCCCACAAAAGCCTTTAAAATTGTTTATTTTTGTGAAAATTTGTTCCAAATATATTATATATATAAAAAATATTATTTTCTTGAAATAATGCCTTAAAATAATATTTTAGGCTCATAAAATTATCATAAAAATATTTGGAATAAAATTCCCATACCTCGTCATCCATGGTCCCGTCTACGCGATCGAAAAACATCATTTCTAAAAATCTCATAAATAGCATAAATGCGGGTTAAACGCTAAAAATAATATTTAAATCATGCACATAAATCACATAATTCATCTAAAGTCATTTAACCCCTTTTTCCAAAATTTTAATTAATTATTTTTCCTAGTTATGCATGCGAATTCACCTAAGAAAATTCTGGGCGTTACAGTATACTCCACCGTCGTGGTCGCTCCTAGTGATATAAAAACCAGGGGATGAGTCTCCCCAATCCTGAATCGAATCCAAAACAAGAAACTTGGTTCATATGGAAATTGGCAATCCCTGCCTCGATTCCATGATGAGTTCAAGATCCCTATGAAAACTGTCAGTGACTCACATCATACCAGATGCAGTCTACCGTAAAAACATACACGTGCTAAAACCGTAAAATATATAAAACAAGTAGCACATACTCATGCAACACATATAATATATATCATGCTGGCCATCTCAGTCAGTACTCACGTACCTTACTACAGGCAGGTATAACAGTCCCACTCTAGGTTCCAAGCCTATCATCAGCTGTACAATGCATCATTTAATAATCTCTAAAAGCCTTAACTAAGTTATTGCATACTCCCAAATAATTTTAGGAAGTCAAAGCTATACCTGCATCCGTCATCAGCCCACTGTTGGCGACATCACCATAACTTAGGCACAGCTCCGCTATGTTGCCGGGATCGCTTCGTTACTTCCGGATTTCCAAAAGGACGCCTATAATTCCCTAGATCTAAGTTAGAAGGCTAAGAAAAGAGAGAGAAGAGAGGAGAGAGGCAAGTTGCAAATGAGCCTCGGCACCTCTATTTATAGATGGCGAACGGAACGTTCGTTCGGGTTTGTTGCGTTCGTTAGCCATCATTGCGTCCGTTCCACCATCATTGCGTCCGATTGTCACATCACGGTCGTAAGCAATGATGTCATTTTGCTAACGTCATGGATGACATCAGATGGCCAGAACGTTGCATCTATTCCACGAACGTTGCTTTCGTTCTTGGTCACCATTCAGGCCATTTCCGATCATTCTGAGTCCATTTCTGAAGTACGTTAGTCCATCTAAAATCTCTTTAATAATGTATTAATAAATCAAAACATGATCACATGATTAACATACTCATTTATCGCTAATTACGGATACAGGTCACTACATTCTCCCCCACTTAAAAGATTTCGTCCTCAAAATCTAGGGTAGAACCTCGAGAACGTATTAAAAATAGTTATTGCACGTCTGGTCGAATAGCTTTTGACACACTCAGACTCTTGTCTAAATTTCTATAAGCTCCATTAATGTAGAACCGCATTAGCATTCTACCAGCTGCAAACTACTGCGCTACTTGACGACAATTGAACCTCTCTGGAACTAATGTATCACTAATACATATTTTATTCTAACCACGATCTCACTGATCACGAAAGATATAAATACCCGCTCGATCGAGATCATCATCCCAAGGAAAAGTCTTAGACTGACTGTAACGCCCCATTTTTATCTTAAATGAGTTTATTTGAGTTATTCTGAGATTGCAGAGTTCGCGAGCCGACTTGATTTTGATCAGGGTCCTTTTTGCAAAAATTGGATTTTTCAGGGACTAAAACGCAATTAATGGATTTTATATATTATCTTGTCTAGTTTGACTTGGTCCATTCTCTCCCTCTCCTTCCCCTTGCACGCATCCTCCATTGAAGATGCCCCATTGAGCTTCCAAGATTTCTGATTTCAGTCCGAGCTCGATTCGGCCGTTGGAATTTATTTCTGAAGGCAGATTAGTGATCACTGCAGTGAGAGCTCCATTAAACCGTAAGTATTTCTCCGATCAAATATGTTTTGTTTTTCGGAGGTTGTTAGAATCGATCTAGATTCTAGTATGTTGTTCTTGGCAGAGTTCTGATCGTTTATTATCTGTCGGTTTTGAATTAGAGCGACGTTCGGATTTGTTGTGATTTTTGGAAGCCATTTTCGAAAGTTTGTGTAGTAGCCCGTACCCTAATTGAGTAATTAAAGGAATTAATCATAATTACTTGGATAGAGTTCGGAAGCTCCAAAGGTGAGATCGAAAGCACCGATTAGGATCGGAAGCTCCGAACAGGATCGGAAGCTCCGATCGATATTACGTCAGGCATGACGTGTGGTAAGATCGGAAGCTCCGATCAGGACCGGAAGCTCCGATCACCCCTATCCGGAGTCAACAAGTGATATTTTGACACGTGGCAGATCAGGATCTTCGGAAGCTCCGATGGCAGGATCGGACGTTCCGATCGAGGTTCGGACGTTCCGATCAAGGATCGGAAGTTCCGATCGTTGTCTATAAATAGAAGGCCGAGGCTTCACTTTCATTTGCCAATTCCGAGTTCTCCTTTCCATTCTAGTCCTTTTGGAGCTGTTCGAGTCTTCTTAGGCTCGGTATGGAGGTCGGCGAGGCATTCGGTAGTCGTAGCGGAGTTGTGCCCAAGTTCTGGAGGCATCGACATCAAAGGGCTAACGACGGACGAAGGTATAGCTTTTGCTTCTTATAAATATTTAGGAGTATGCAATAGCTTAGTTAAGACTTTTAGAGCACTCTAATGATAGTAGTATCATTTGGCAGTGTAGAGCAGACTATAGGCGTGGACCTAGAGTTGGTAGAGCTTGCACTGTTTTGAGGTACGAAAGTACTGTTCGAGATATCCTGACTGAGTATACATGTATTATGTGACTGCATGATTTATATGCCATGATATTATGCTGCATTCATTTGCATCTTGTTGTATCTCTTTCGAGATGTCTGTTAGTAGGGTTGTACCCTATCCTGTTAGTGGATGGACTTCCATCGATTTGGGTCCGGCGTATCCACGGTTATCTCGGTATGGGAGCCACCTCCTGAAGCGACGGCACAGCGTGCTACATTCCAGGGCCCGGTCTGTCTCTGTTATCTGATCCTTGACCTCGAGTCTATAGGGAGTTCACTTTGCATGCATGTATACTCATACTCTCGCACTGAGCATTTTATGCTCACGTCTCGTACTCTGTATTTTCTGGACACCCTATTCCATGGGGCAGGTTTGTGATTGGACGAGGAGGGTGGATCCAGGAGGGGCTAGACAGTGGTTGGCCAGCTGGAGCTTCGCTTAGGTTTTTATTACTGTTGTTTGGGTTTATACAGCTATTCGATTTGGTTGTATATTATTGGATAAATTACAGATTCCTTTATTTGGGATTGTATATTTTGATTATGGATTCCGTAGTTTTATTCTGATATATGTTTAATTAAGTTAATTGCATGCATAAGTTCTGTTTAGTAGGTGATCCGGGTAAGGGTCACTACATTTATGGTATCAGAGCATGCAAAAAGAATTCTTGGGATTTAGTCTCATCATGAGATATTTTTGTAGATGTCAAATCGTGACGACCGGAGTTCTCATGGCAGTGTTGGTGGGCGTTGGGGTGATGCCGACCGGGAGCCTCGTCGAGAACGGCGTCATCGTCACCATGACGACAAGCGTTTCACTGTGCGTCGATTCTTAGCTATGGGTCCTAAGCCCTTAGTTGGAGGTGAGTCTCCGGAGGATGCGGAAAACTGGTTAGACCGCATGGAGACGACTTTTCAGACTTTCCAATGCACCGAGGAGCAGAAGGTGGAGACCCTTGGCTATCTTCTGGATGGGCGTGCGCGCAGGTGGTGGAGGTTTACTTCTGCACCTTTTGTTGCGGCGAGAGGAGTGGCCACCTGGGCCGAGTTCCGCACAGCTTTCCAAAAGCGGTATTTTCCTCCTGCACTCCGTCAGTCGAAGGCGGGCGAGCTAATGAGTCTGCGACAGGGAGCCATGTCTATTGATGAGTATCAACAGAGGTTCTTTGATCTGTTATCCTATTGCCCCGAGATTGCTGATAGCTCAGAGATGAAGTATAATTTGTTCCTTCAGGGCCTTAACCCTGAGATCCATGACCGTGTGGTGGTTGGCGACGACATGTCCTACGAGGGTTTGGTGAGCCGTTGTCACCAAGCGGAGGACAGCATTCGGCGGAACAAGTCTTTCTCTCAGTCGAGACCTGCTAGTTCTTTGGGTCCCCGTGCCCGAACTTTCAAGAAGTCTGGATCTTCTTCTTCCTCTGGTTCTGGAGGTGTTGTCTATTTCGGTAAGAAGGACAAGTGTGATCACTGTGGGAAGAACCATCTATCCGACTGGTGCCGTAGAGCTTCTGGAGCTTGTTTCCATTGTGGAGAGACTGGTCACATCCGGAGGGATTGTCCACTGTCTGGGGGAGGTGGTTCTGGTTCTGGTTCAGGATCGGGTTCTCAGGCCATCGTTCAGCAGAGGTCGCAGGGACAGTCTGCTGGGAGTTCTCATTTGAGGCCACGAGCTTCTGGCCAGGTGTTTGCCCTGAGACATGATCAGGCTGTGGAGGAGAATGAGAAAGTCATTGCAGGTACATTTCTGCTTTATGGTATACCTGCTCTTGTACTTATTGACACTGGTGCATCTCATTCCTTCATTTCTGCACGTTTTGTTACGAGGCATAAGTTACCATGTATTGCACTAGACGTAGTGATGTCTGTTTCTACTCCGACGGGCCAATCTTCTTTGGCTAAGCGTCTGGTGATGGGTTGCCCTTTAGAGTTCGAAGGGAACATTCTGTTAGCGAATCTCATGGTCCTGGCGATGGACGACTTTGATTGCATTATGGGAATAGATATGTTGACTACCTATCGAGCTTCAGTGGACTGCTATCAGAGATTAGTACGCTTTCATCCGGAGGGAGCGAGAGCTGGTTTTTCTATGGTGAGGGAGAGCGACCCCCAATGCCTTTGGTATCAGCTTTGAGAGCCTGTCGAGCTCTAGAGTCTGGCGGGGAAGGTTACCTTATCTATGCAGTTGATTTGTCCGCTGAGAGTTTTGAGATAGAGAGCATTCCTGTTGTGGATGAATTTCCAGATGTATTTCCTGATGAGATTCCGGGTTTTCCTCTTGCTAGGGAAATCGAGTTTGGCATAGAGTTGATGCCGGGTACTTCGCCTATTTCTAGAGCACCGTATCGTCTGGCTTTGAAAGAGATGCGTGAGTTGAAGAATCAGCTACAGGATCTTTTGGACAAGGGGTACATTCGTCCTAGTGTATCTCCTTGGGGAGCTCCTGTTCTCTTCGTGAAGAAGAAGGATGGGTCGATGCGGCTGTGCATTGACTATCGGTAGCTGAACCGAGTCACTGTGAAGAACAAGTATCTGTTGCCTCGTATTGATGACTTGTTTGATCAGCTGCAGGGCACGTCAGTTTACTCCAAGATTGACTTGAGATCTGGGTATCATCAGTTGAGAGTCCGTGATCAGGACGTAGCCAAGACGGCATTCCGTACTCGCTATGGGCATTACGAGTTCCTAGTGATTCCATTTGGTTTGACTAATGCGCCAGCTATATTCATGGATTTGATGAACCGTGTCTTCAGGGAGTACTTGGACAAGTTTGTCGTGGTCTTCATTGACGACATCTTGATTTATTCGCGTAATACGGAAGAGCATGTTTCTCACTTGCGATTGGTACTACAGACTCTTCGAGATGAGCAGTTGTACGCCAAGCTGAGCAAGTGTGAGTTCTGGATGGATAGAGTGGTCTTTCTTGGCCATATCATATCCAGGGAAGGGATTTCTATTGATCCCAGAAATATTGAAGCGGTACTTAATTGGTCGCGTCCGACGACAGTTGCTAAGATCCGTAGTTTTCTGGGTCTAGCAGGGTATTATCGTCGCTTCATTCTGAACTTCTCTCAGTTAGATCGACCGTTGACACAGCTTACCCGCAAGGGTGTGGATTTTGAGTGGTCCTCCGAGTGTGAGGAGAATTTCCGTGAGCTTCGACGGCGGTTGACTTTTGCGCCGGTGTTGGCATTACCATCAGGATTTAGAGGGTATGTAGTTTACACAGATGCTTCTCTTCAGGGGTTAGGTTGTGTCCTGACTCAGAATGGGCATGTAATCGCATACGCTTCTAGACAGCTGAAGCTTCACGAGGACAACTACCCAGTCCATGATTTGGAATTGGCAGCCATTGTGTTCGCTTTGAAGATCTGGCGTCATTATCTGTATAGCGAGAAATTTGAGATCTTCACCGACCATAAGAGTCTCAAGTATTTGTTCACTCAAGCAGAGTTGAACATGAGGCAGAGACGTTGGATGGATTTGCTTAAGGACTATGATTGCGAGATTAAATACCATCCGGGAGCTGCTAATCTCACCGCTGATGCTTTGAGTCGCAAGGTGCGACTATCCGCACTTCAGACTTGTTCGATGTCTAGCGCGATTAGTGACTGTTGTACTTCAGGTTATACCTTCAAGCATAAGAAAGGTATGCAGAGTATCCAGATGTTTGCGATATTATCTGAGCCAGCCTTGTATTCGCGGATCCGAGATGCTCAGATGTCTGATTCGAAGAACCAGCGTTTAGCTCGTCTAGCTAACGAGGGTAGCTCGTCTGGATTTCATTATCAATCAGATGGTTTTCTGTGTTTGTCTGGTAGGCTTGTGATTCCGCAGGATGAAGAGTTGCGAGAGGAGATTTTATCTCAGGCGCATCGCACTAAGTTGAGTATTCATCCTGGGAGCAACAAGATGTACAAGGATCTCCGTACTCGTTTCTGGTGGAAGGGAATGAAACGCAGTGTTTATCAGTTTGTTTCGAGATGTTTGGTGTGTCAACAGGTCAAGGCAGAGCACCGAAGACCTGGAGGATTGCTTCACAGTCTGCCTATTCTTGAATGGAAATGGGAATTTATCACTATGGACTTTGTGACCCATTTGCCGGTATCCCCGAGGAACTGTGATGCTATCTGGGTTGTGGTGGACCGACTCACTAAGTCAGCGCATTTCATTGCCTATATCCGAGAGTACTCTGTGGATCGCATGGCACGGATGTACATTCAGGAGATCGTCCGACTTCATGGAGTGCCTGTGAGCATTGTCAGTGATCGGGACCCCAGGTATACTTCTAGATTCTGGGGGAGTGTTCAGCGTGCGATGGGTACTACTCTTAGTTTGAGTACTGCCTATCATCCGGAGACTGATGGTCAGTCAGAGCGCATTATCCGTACTTTAGAGGATATGCTTAGAGCGTGCGTCATGGATTTTGGTTCAGCCTGGCAGGATCATTTGTCGTTGATCGAGTTCGCTTACAACAACAGCTATCATACTAGTATTGGGATGGCACCTTTTGAGGCGTTGTATGGGCGACGTTGTCGTACTCCACTCTTCTGGGAAGAAGTGGGGGAGAGACAGGCTGAAGGACCGGAGTTTATCTAGCAGGCGATAGACATTGTTGATCAGATCAAGAAATGGATTAAGACTGCACAAGATCGTCAGGCCAGCTATGCTAATATCAAGCGTAGGCCTTTGCAGTTCGAGGTCGGGGAGAAAGTGTTTCTGAGAGTGTCACCTTTCCGCAAGATTCTCAGATTTGGCCTTAAAGGCAAGTTGTCTCCCAGATTTATCGGTCCGTTTGAGATCTTGGAGATCATTGGCGATTTGGCTTATCGACTAGCTCTGCCACCGCATCTATCCAGTATTCACGACGTTTTCAACGTATCTCTTTTGCGACGGTATGTGGCGGATGAATCTCATATTCTGCAGCGGTCTGAGGTTCAGGTAGACAAAGACTTATGTTGAGAAACCTCTTCGTATCCTGGATTATAAGGATAAGGTTTTACGGAACAAAGTCATTCCTTTGGTTTTAGTTCAGTGGCAGCGCCGAGGCACTGAGGAAGCTACTTGGGAGCTCGAGGACAGGATGCGTAAAGACCATCCTGAGTTGTTTTGATTTCATTCTTTAAAGTTGTATTCAGTTGCAAACTCTGTAAACGTTTGATGTGAATAAAGAATGTTTCTGATTTCTGTATTTGCATTCGATACTTAAGATCTGATTTCGAGGACGAAATATCTTAAGTGGGGGAGAATGTAGTAGCCCGTACCCTAATTGAGTAATTAAAGGAATTAATCATAATTACTTGGGTAGAGTTCGGAAGCTCCAAAGGTGAGATCGGAAGCACCGATTAGGATCGGAAGCTCCGAACAGGATCGGAAGCTCCGATTGATATTACGTCAGGCATGACGTGTGGTAAGATCGGAAGCTCCGATCAGGACCGGAAGCTCCGATCACCCCTATCCGGAGTCAACAAGTGATATTTTGACACGTGGCAGATCAGGATCTTCGGAAGCTCCGATGGCAGGATCGGATGTTCCGATCGAGGTTTGGACGTTCCGATCAAGGATCGGAAGTTCCGATCGTTGTCTATAAATAGAAGGCCGAGGCTTCACTTTCATTTGCCAATTCCGAGTTTTCCTTTCCATTCTAGTCCTTTTGGAGCTGTTAGAGTCTTCTTAGGCTTGGTTTGGAGGTCGGCGAGGCATTCGGTAGTCGTAGCGGAGTTGTGCCCAAGTTCTGGAGGCATCGACATCAAAGGGCTAACGACGGACGAAGGTATAGCTTTTGCTTCCTATAAATATTTAGGAGTATGCAATAGCTTAATTAAGGCTTTTAGAGCACTCTAATGATAGTAGTATCATTTGGCAGTGTAGAGCAGACTATAGGCGTGGACCTAGAGTTGGTAGAGCTTGCACTGTTTTGAGGTACGAAAGTACTGTTCGAGATATCCTGACTGAGTATACATGTATTATGTGACTGCATGATTTATATGCCATGATATTATGCTGCATTCATTTGCATCTTGCTGTATCTCTTTCGAGATGTCTGTTAGTAGGGTTGTACCCTATCCTGTTAGTGGATGGACTTCCATCGATCTGGGTCCGGTGTATCCACGGTTATCTCGGTATGGGAGCCACCTCCTGAAGCGACGGCAAAGCGTGCTACATACCAGGGCCCGGTCTGTCTCTGTTATCTGATCCTTGACCTCGAGTCTATAGGGAGTTCACTTTACATGCATGTATACTCATACTCTCGTACTGAGCGTTTTATGCTCACATCTCGTACTCTGTATTTTTTGGACACCCTTTTCCATGGGGCAGGTTTGCGATTGGATGAGGAGGGTGGATCCAGGAGGGGCTAGACAGTGGTTGGCCAGCTGGAGCTTAACTTAGGTTTTTATTATTGTTGTTTGGGTTTATACAGCTATTCGATTTGGTTGTATATTATTGGATAAATTACAGATTCCTTTATTTGGGATTTTATATTTTGATTATGGATTCCGCAATTTTATTCTGATATCTGTTTCATTAAGTTAATTGCATGCATAAGTTCTGTTTAGTAGGTGATCCGGGTAAGGGTCACTATAGTTTGAGTTTTGCGATTTGTTGGGATTGCCTTGTTGTTGTTGTTTTAGCATTGTTATGAGATTATATCGGTATTGAACTGCTGTCTGCGTTTCCGGTTTGTTCAGTTTTTAGCCGTTATGCCGTCGGTTTGAGTTTTGGGATTTCGAACCGTTTTTGAGTTGTTGAACTTGGATTGTAAGTTGATCATGGTTATTGATCTTTGATTTGTATCTGAACAGATTCGTTTGAAGTTTGTCAAGCCCAGGGTTAACAGCATTTGTTCGTTTCAGAGATTTGGACGAAGAACGGTATAGATAATTACCTTGAGCTTTGTTGTTGTTTAGATTGGTTAGACTTTGATACAATCTTTTGTTGTAGCTTTCCAGAAGTTGGAACTACTGCCTTGAAAGGTAAAAGCAGTCATCAATAGCGGGATAGCATACTCGGGACAGTTGATTCTCGAGTTTCCCTTAAAATCACATACTTGCATCTACAGTTGTTCTAGCATGAGGAACTTGTGTCTTGTTGAATTGCTTGAGCTTTTATTATATGGCTATGTTTTATATTCTGTTATGCATTCATTTTGAGCCAACTTTGATTTCAGCGGGCAGAATGGCCCTTTTTGTTTAGACATTTGGGAACTATAACTGAGTGGCCTAGGTCGTAGTCATTTCGCCTAGTGCTAGCATACTCATTATAGTTGCTCAAAGTCTAGAGGAGTGGGATACGTGGCACCACCTCGATTGGGAGAGTCGGTGAGTGGTTACGTGATCTCACCCTCGGGATCCCAAAAGCACAGCAGAAATCCCTCGTTTATCAGATTTGATATCCCGGTTTAAAGACATGCATTTCATTACATTGTTATTGATTTTGTTGTTGTTGTGAAAGCATGTTTGTTGTTGTATCACTTGTATGTTGCTTTTACTGGGATTATCATTCTCACCGGTTTTCCGGTTGTTGCTTTGTTTTGTATGTGTACTTGGCAACAGGTGGGGCAGGATCATGTCAGATGGGTCCTCGTCCCCTTTTAAAAAAAAAATGCTCTTGGCTTTTAATTGCTTACTTATTGAATTACTCCTTTAATTGTTGTTTAGAACCGAGGTCTCACATTAAGTGGTATCAGAGACGTTAAGATTCTTGGTCAAACTAGAGTGAGCGGGTAGATCGAGTCTGCGTGTATTGGCTCCTCGCATGTGTTTGAATTATTTTAATTGTGTAATTAATTCCATGCGAGCATGCTTTATTATTGAGAATTATTGAATTACATGGTTATGTGATTTAATTTATAAAGCATGATCTACTTGAGATATAACTGTTTGTGTTATCGACTGGTATCCGGTATTCCAAGCAGTTGTAAGGGCACTGATTGTAGCGATTGAGATATCTCGTGTCCTAACCTTTGATTATCAGATGGGTCCTCGTCGAGTGATAAACAGAAACACACCGCCAGTTATCCCTGCAACTGAGCAAGCTAGCACTGAAGTTGATCAGTTGGATGCTTCAGCAACGCCTATGGAAACCTTGTTGAAGAGGTTTCAGTCGTTCAATCCGCCATTATTGATGGGTTCAAAAAATCCAGTTGACTGCGAGAGTTGGTTAGATGATATTGATCAGCTATTCGATTCCATTGATTACACAGATGACCGCAGAATCAGGTTAGTCATTCATCAGCTACGTGGGGTTGCTAAGAGCTGGTGGATCATGACAAAGAAAGCAATAGAGAATAGAGGTACGGAAGTTACTTGGACTCTTTTTAAATCTGAATTCTATAAGCGGTTTTTCCCTATCTCGTACCGTAAGGACAAGGGAGCAGAATTTGCCAATTTGAGACAAGGGAATCTGAACATCGAAGAGTACGTTGCCAAGTTTGATAGTCTGTTGCGTTTTGCACCACTAATTGCCGGAGATGAAGAAGCTAAGGCAGATCACTTCATAAATGGCTTGAATCCTGACATCTTCACTTTGGCAAACACTGCTAGGCCAGACAACTTTGCGGATGCCATGAATCACGCAAAGGGAGCAGAAGCAGGCTTGTGGAGGCAAAGAGGTAATCAGGTAGCACCTCAGCAGCAGAGGCAGTATCAGAACCAACCATCTCAGTATCAGAATCAGCCACCATAGCATCAGAATTAGCAGCAGAGGTATGAAGGTGGTAACAGTGGGGGAAACAGAAAGGATCAGTACAAGGCAAGAGGTAAATAGTTCAAGAGGCAGGGGAACATCTCGTCCAGTTCCAGTGGTTCGAAGCAATTCGGTTCAGGACCGAGTTCTGGGTCATCATCCTTGTATTGCAGCAAGTGTGGAGGAATACACTCATCGGATCAGTGTGTGGGAGTCTTCGGCAATTGTAACACATGTCAGCAACCGGGACACTTCTCTAAGGTGTGCCCTCAGCGTAATAGAGATAGAGCTCAGACTGGGAGTTCGTCTAGACCTGCAGCTCAGCCTGAGAGGCAGTCTTCTGCAGTGCACTCTTTCCAGCCTCAGCAGCAGAACAGACAGGGAGGTAGTACCAGTGCAAATCATCCTCCGAGACAGCAAGCATGAGTCTTTGCTCTGACAGAGGATCAGGCTCAAGCAACACCTGACGATGTTATAGCATGTAACTATTCGATTTTCGGTTATTCTGCTCATGTCTTGATAGATACAGGTGCTTCCCATTCTTTTATCTCTGAGAAATTTGTATTATTGCATGCTTTGCCAACTGAATTGTTGCCTACAGTAGTAGCTGTTACTTCACCTTTGGGTGGAGGAATTGTTTCTGTCAGATTAGTCAGGAACTGTGAACTGTGTTTTGTAGGAAATTTGTTAGAATTCGACTGTATTGTACTTGGATTGTCAGATTTTGATTGTATTGTCGGGATAGATGCTTTAACCAAGTACAGGGCGACAGTCGATTGTTTCCAGAAAGTTGTCAGGTTCAGACCTGAAATGGCAGACGATTTGAAATTATTTGGTAAGGGTTCTCGATCTATAATTCCTTTGATTTCAGTGTTATCTATGACTCGTTTGCTACAGAGAGGTGCAGAAGGATTTTTGGTTTATGAGGTTGATGTACTGAAATCTAGCCCAGCTTTGGTAGATTTACCGGTGGTTAGAGAATTTGCTGATGTGTTCCCGGAAGATGTTCCTGGTTTGCCACCTATTCGAGAAATCGAATTCAGCATTGACTTGGTGCCAGGTACTCAACCTATTTCAAAAGCTCCTTATCGTATGGCACTTGTTGAATTGAGAGAGTTGAAGGAGCAGCTTTAGGATTTGATTGCCAAGGGATACATCAGACCTAGTGTATCGCCTTAAGGTGCTCCTGTTCTATTCGTTCGGAAGAAGGATGGTTCTATGCGGCTCTGTATCGACTACCGTCAATTGAATCAGGCTACAGTTAAGAACATGTATCCTTTACCCCGAATAGATGACTTGTTTGATCAACTGCAGGGTTCTTCTATCTACTCTAAGATTGATCTGAGGTCAGGTTATCACCAGTTGAGAGTGCGAGAGGAAGACGTTCCTATGACCGCATTCAGAACAAGGTATGGTCATTTTGAGTTTATAGTCATGCCGTTCGGTTTGACTAACGCCCCAGCGGTTTTTATGGGTTAGATGAACCGTATCTTTCAGCGTTATTTAGATGAGTTCGTCATTATCTTTATCGATGATATTCTTATCTACTCGAAGAACCGTACTGACCATGTAGAGCACTTGAGGACCGTATTGCAGATTTTGCGAGTTGAGCAGTTGTTTGCCAAGCTATCGAAATGCGAATTTTGGTTAGATCGAGTTGTCTTTCTCGGTCATATTATTTCTGAAGATGGGATTTCTGTCGATCCCAGCAAGATTTAAGCGGTTATGAATTGGCCTAGACCTACTTCAGTGCCGGAGATCCAAAGCTTCATGGGTTTAGCTGGTTATTACCGTCGTTTCATCGAGGGTTTCTCGTCTATTGCCAAGCCTATTACCCAGCTGACTCAGAAGAATGCGCTTTTTGTTTGGACTCCAGATTGTGAGGCTAGCTTTGTTGATCTGAAGAGGAGACTGACCAGTGCTCATATTCTTTCTATTCCGAAGGGTACTGGAGGTTTCACAGTCTATTGTGATGCTTCTAACCGAGGCTTGGGTTGTGTTCTTATGCAGCATAAGCATGTGATAGCGTATGCATCGAGGCAGTTGAAACCGCACGAGACTCGTTATCCGGTCCATGATCTTGAACTGGCTGCGATCGTCTTTGCTCTAAAGATCTAGCGTCACTATCTTTATGGTGAGTCTTTCGAGATCTTTTCTGACCATAAGAGCCTTAAGTACTTGTTTTCACAGGCAGAGCTAAATATGAGACAGAGAAGATGGTTAGATTTGTTGAAGGATTTCGACTGTGAAATCAAGTACTATTCGGGGAAGTCTAATGCAGTTGCAGATGCCTTAAGCCGAAAGCTTTGTTCCTTATCTCTTTCTACTATCGGTGTTTCTCAGTTGATCGATGATTGTTGCACTTCTGGTTTAGAGTTTGAAACAGATAGGGAGACTATCAGAGTGTTTGCTATTCAAGCCGAGCCAGAGTTGTTTGTTGCAATCAGAGAAGCACAGAAGTCTGAGCCGAGCATCCAGATTTCAGTATAGAAAGTCAGATCGGGTCATCAGTCTGAATTCCAGGTTAGAGTTGATGTTTTGTTCGTGAATAACCGTATTGTTGTGCCTGATATTTCGGAGTTGAGATAGCGTATTCTCAGAGAGGCTCATTGCAGTCGGTTTAGTATTCATCCTGGAGGTCGTAAGATGTTCAATGATCTGAAGAACCAGTTCTGGTGGAAGAGAATGAAGAGCGACGTAGCGAGGTTTGTATCTCAGTGTTTGAATTGTCAACAGGTGAAAGCAGAACGGAAGCGACCAGGAGGTCTGTTGCACAGTCTATCTGTTCCTGAATGGAAGTGGGATCACATTCCATTGATTTCGTCACGAAGCTACCACGATCCGTTCGAGGATGCGATGCCATTTGGGTAGTGATCGACCGATTGATGAAGTATGCATGTTTTATTCCGTACAGGATGACGTATCGTCATGATCAGATGGCTGAGTTGTATGTTAGCAATGTTGTGAGATTGCATGGTGTGCCGAAGTCGATCGTTTCAGACAGAGATCCTAGATTCACTTCTCACTTCTGGAACAGTCTTCAGGGGGCACTTGGTACTCGATTGCATCTGAGTACAACTTATCATCCTCAAACCGATGGACAGTCAGAGCGGACTATCCAGACGTTAGAGGATATGCTGCGAGCGGTAGTGCTAGACTTTGGCACTAGTTGGCAAGATTCCTTGCCTCTTGTCGAGTTTTCTTACAACAACAGCTTCCAAGAGAATATCTGTATGGCACCTTTTGAGGCATTGTACGGTAAGAAATGCCGATCTCCGTTGTTTTGGGATGACTTGTCCGAGTCACCAGATTTGGGTCCGGATATGCTTAGATATATGGCAGAGCAGGTTAAGATCATTCAGACCAGAATGAAGTCAGCTCAAGACAGACAGGCAAAGTATGCGAATGTCAGGCGTAGACCTCTGAGTTTTGATCAGGGAGACCGAGTCTTTCTGAAGATTTCTCCGTTCAGAGGCACTGTCAGATTCGGTAAGAGAGGGAAATTATCTCCGAGATTCATCGGGCCGTACGAGATTCTCGAGAAGATAGACGATCTTGCCTACAGGCTTGCACTTCCTCCATCTTTATCTGGTATTCATGACGTTTTTCACGTCTCTATGCTGCGAAAGTATGATCCAGATCCTTCTCATATCCTTCAGCCTGATGAAGCCGAGTTAGACGAGACTCTGAGCTACTTTGAGCGACCGATTCAGATCCTTGATCGGAAGGAGAAACAACTCAGGACCAAGTCAATTCCGTTGGTGAAAGTGCAGTGGAGCCGTCACGACGTCGAGGAAGCGATTTGGGAGACAGAGTCTGACATGAGACAGCGATTTCCAGAGTTATTCGGATGACGTGAGTTCTTCTTACTGTCTTTAGTTCTTTATTCTATCTTATGAGTTGTGGTTCTCGTTGATTTCGAGGACGAAATCTCTTCTTAGTTGGGGAGAATTGTAACGCCCCGTTTTTTATCTTAAATGAGTTTATTTGAGTTAATCGGAGATTGTAGAGTTCGCGAGCCGACTTGATTTTTATCAGGGTCCTTTTTGCAAAAATTGGATTTTTCAGGGACTAAAACGCAATTAATGGATTTTATATATTATCTTGTCTAGTTTTACTTGGTCCATTCTCTCCCACTCCTTCCCCTTGCACGCATCCTCCATTGAAGATGCCCCATTGAGCTTCCAAGCTTTCTGATTTCAGTCCGAGCTCGATCCTGCCGTTGGAATTTATTTCTGAAGGCAGATTAGTGATCACTGCAGTGAGAGCTCCGTTATACCGTAAGTATTTCTCCGATCAGATATGTTTTGTTTTTCGAAGGTTGTTAGAATCGATCTAGATTCTAGTATGTTGTTCTTGGCAGAGTTATGTCGTTTATTATTTGTCAGTTTTGAATTAGAGCGACGTTCAGATTTGTTGTGATTTTTGGAAGCCATTTTTGAAAGTTTGAGTTCTGAGATTTGTTGGGATTGCCTTGTTGTTGTTGTTTTAGCATTGTTATGAGATTATATCGGTATTGAACTGCTGTCTGCGTTTCCGGTTTGTTCAGTTTTTAGCCGTTATGCCGTCGGTTTGAGTTTTGTGATTTCAATCCGTTTTTGAGTTGTTGAACTTGGCTTGTAAGTTGATCATGGTTATTGATCTTTGATTTGTATCTGAACAGATTCGTTTGGAGTTTGTCAAGCCCAGGGTTAACAGCATTTGTTCGTTTCAGAGATTTGGACGAAGAACGGTATAGATAATTACCTTGAGCCTTGTTGTTGTTTAGATTGGTTAGACTTTGATACAATCTTTTGTTTTAGCTTCCCAGAAGTTGGAACTACTGCCTTGAAAGGTAAAAGTAGTCATCAATAACGGGATAGCATACTCGGGACAGTTGATTCTCGAGTTTCCCTTAAAAGCACATACTTGCATCTACACTTGTTCTAGCATGAGGAACTTGTGTCTTGTTGAATTGCTTGAGCTTTTATTATATGGCTATGTTTTATATTCTGTTATGAATTCATCTTGAGCCAAATTTGATTTCAGCGGGCAGAATAGCCCTTTTTGTTTAGACGTTTGGGAACTATAATTGAGTGGCCTAGGTCGTAGTCATTTCGCCTAGTGCTAGCATACTCATTATAGTTGCTCAAAGTCTAGAGGAGTGGGATACGTGGCACCACCTCGATTGGGAGAGTCGGTGAGTGGTTACGTGATCTCATCCTCGGGATCCCAAAAGCACAGCAGAAATCCCTCGTTTATCAGATTTGATATCCCGGTTTAAAGACATGCATTTCATTATGTTGTTATTGATTTTGTTGTTGTTGTGAAAGCATGTTTGTTGTTGTATCACTTTTATGTTGCTTTTACTGGGATTATCATTCTCACCGGTTTTCCGGCTGTTGCTTTGTTTTGTATGTGTACTTGGCAACAGGTGGGGCAGGATCAAGTCAGAAGAGGCATGGTTAGCTTTGAGGGAATGATGTAGAAGTGAGACTCGGTTTAGAATTCTTGTTAGCATGACAATCTAGTTTATGTTTTGAAGCATGTTAAGAATTGGAACTTGGATTGGAAGTGGTCTTGCTTGTAGTTAGAACTCTTGTATTCTGTATTCGGCTTGTAATAGCTAGCATCGATGCGTGTTCTTCATTTTTATGTATTTAAATGCTATGTTGTTGGATATATATTAGTTGGATCATGTTAGAGTTCTTTTGGTTATGTTATTGCACTTTTGGAGGCTTGTTTTGAGCCAATTCAGCAGGCCATGCGCGCCCGCGCATCCCACACTTCATTTCGGAAGTTTTGGGCAGAGCTTCATGCGCGCCCGTGCCTCGGGTGGCGCACCCGCGCGAGGGCTTGGGCAGGACGCCATGCGCACTCGTGCCTGAAGCTGAAAGAGTGGGTGCCCGGTGAGCCAACTTGTGGCTAAGGGCTTTGATGACTCTTTGTATAAACAATCTTTTGTTTAATATAATTTACACTTTTATTAATGGCAATGACTTTATCTTTCTTCATATTGTTATATTGTGATATACTATTGTTGTTTTTATAAAGACCTTGAATATACTATAGTGTATGTAATACGTGGTAGTACATGGGGATGTCTATCATGAAACACATCTTATAGTCACTGTATATTCTAAACTGTTCCTAGTCGATTGAGCCGTCCGATAATAAGGATAAGGATCGCTCGAGATTGAGACTAGCATTTGCGATGCAGAGTACCACGTTTCATTGGTAGGGAACATAGAGATGTTCGAAGCATGCAAATGGATATTCATATGATGAATGATTGAACTACCCTATCCGGACTTTCCAAGTGATTATCACTTATCGAGTGGATAAAGTCCGCGGTTTTGGTTGTACACCATTAGTCCTTACTACTTGAAACATCATTGAGACTCTATATGCTAGTACTGTGCTTTGACTCGTTTACCGACTCTATTGGGGTCATCAGGTGTCGGGATTGGGTACAGTTACAACACATATAGGAGTCGATGCTTTGTTGTCAAGGATTCACCACATACTTTCGAGTGTGGATATCCTATGCAATCTGAGGAGATATTAGTGTGACGAATCTCTGGCCAGAGTACATGATGTGTTTTAAGAAATGGTCTCTTAGTAACACATGCGATGTCACTATTTGATCTTCAAGATGCGTTGCATAGTTATCTAATCTCGAACGACTCTCGATTTACCAATGGTTGTTGATTCGATCGGGATATATGGATGAAGGGACCGTACTGTACGTTAACCAAAATCTATTGGTTCTTGCAGGCACCATCAGTGATACCTAGGGAATCATGGGGCGATGTTGCTAGGCGCTCTTACCATGATTCGATGGGCAAATCGGAAATTGTTGTTCCGATTCACAAGGAGTTGTGAGCCCACGGCTAGCTGTATCCCTGAACCATTGAGGGTCACACAGAGTAATGGATTTTTAATCCCCGTTGAGATAGTTAAATTTAAAGAGTTAAATTTAATGAACAAAGAAGTTGGACTTCTTATTTAAGAGTAGAGGAGTAAGATTTCCTAAAATGACATAGGGATGGGCATTTTTGGAAATCACTGAATTCGAATTCATAAAAATTTATCTTGACTTTAAAAGGTGCAGAAATGGTTTCTGTGCTCATTGGTGAAATCGGTTTATCAATCGGAGTCATGATGAATTTTATATTAATTTCTGAACATGCGGGTTTTGCTTGTCGGGCTTGAACTTATGACTAATGGGCCCTAAGCTGTTAGCGGCCTACATTATAAATAAGTTATTGCCGTACAGAAATTACACACAACAGGACACAATTTTCGAAAAAAAACCCTAGTTTTCTCTCTAACAGTGGCCGCCCCCTCCCCTTTGCTCAGGAAAAATCCAGCCTGTGAATTTTGAATTACAGTCTGGTTTAACGGATCAAATTCGTTATTTCTCTTCGTAGAAACTTCTGATAGATTTTCTAGTGCAATCTATCAGAGGGATTAAATCTCTGTTCGTGGACCTGATTGAAGAACAGTTCGTCCATCAGTTCCTGGGAGATACAACAAGAGCAGAGAAATCTGTTGGTGTCCATAATCTCGATTCGAGATTGGAGGTAAAAATTTATAATTGTTATTTAATTTTTACACACACAATTTAATCGTAAAGTTTTGATACCCATTATGGAATCGTTCCATATAAAATTTTTAAACTTCCGCTGCACCGGGTATCAATTCTGATTGATCTGATCGCCGTTCTCCAACAGAAGCGGCGCGCCCGCGCGTCCCCTTTTAAAAAAAAAAATTCTCTTGGCTTTTAATTTCTTACTTATTGAATTACTCCTTTAATTGTTGTTTAGAACCGAGGTCTCACACTGACGAAGACCAAGTCATAACCATTCCCCACACTGTGCTTAGACTGTAAATCCTAAATTTCTCCTCAAGAGAATTCAGTTGACACAAAGTCATACTAAAACATAACTGCTTCACATGATTCCCTAGACTGATTATCTTTCACATATTCCTCCGAAGAAAAACAAGCTTCCCAAAACAAATACTGGGAACTCAAACTATCCAGTCTAGTACTAACCACAGTTCACGTTTCTTAGTATACTCAATACTGTGTCACAATGGAACTCTCAACACATGACAATCATGTCAGAAAATATTTTCTCGAACCATTGGTCTGCGAAGTCATACGCATATGCTGCAATGGTAATCATCGTATCTCTGATGATCTACATCATTTCGACCATTGGTTATTCACCCATGAATTCCAATCGATGGACATCCCCCTGATAGTTATACACACTCGCAATCATTGTACACACATCAAGACTAAGGCAAGCTCCCACCAATATGCTCGATTGAAACATTACACAGTGCACAGACATATGGAAATGCTTTCTTTTTTGTCTCGAAACTCGACAGTCATTGCACTTGGTATAACTCACCTCGGAGTCTCTGATGACACTATCATCCCTAGCTACCTATCACGCATCCGACCATTGTCCATAGCTAAAATGCAATATCATTGGCAAATAGTCTGCACGGATGTGACTCACTGACTGGAAAGAATGAATTTGATTCTTCCCAATCTTGCCAAGTCTTCAATACCAAAGGCAAACCTCGTTGGCTACTAAGTTGATCATCGATTATCTCAGTCCTTTAAGAGACATCGCGCATCAATTGCTGAAAGATTAGTGACACAACCTGCTAAATCTCGAAAACTAGATCCTAACTAATGTCACATATCACGATCAGACAACTGATGTTCCCTTGCTAATGTCCATTAGCTCTTCCAACACTCGTCGGATTCAACATTACGGTTCAACACAAGAACACTCCGTCGAAATGTTCTGTTGACACCCTTAATTTATTTTTAGTGGAAAACTCTCACACAAAGCAGAAATCATGATCCCTTCCGTTACTCAATCCGAGTATGTGATTACTATCACTAAGCAATTGCTTGAATCACTATCAGTTTCTTCTTAGAAAAAGACACTATTCTGGGAAACTACCAACTCCCTTGCTTGTCTCCATTGTCAAGTTATCGCCAAACTTGACCATACAAGTCCAATTGCAATCGTCCCCGATTACAACAATCCTAGAGATTACAAATTACCCAAATCGCAAACTGCTCTGAGATCGTACCAAGTACAAATACCCTTAAGCACTACGCGACAAAATACTATCCCAAAGTATTTCTTAATTGCTACACCTTGATCATCACAGATTGGGCTCACTAATCGACCTCTCGATTCTACTGTGGCTCACACTTAGCTCAACAATGAATTCAAATCAAACTACCTACGTGGCTCGATCAATAATTTTGACTTAGCTGCCACAAGTCTATTATTCCCAACATTTGGAATAACCAACTTGCTCTGGTTCAACACACCTATACTCGATATCCATACAATAGCTATTAGTAGTCTATCGGCACAATCTCGTGACGTACTACTGACAGCTATCTCATACATTGGACTTAATCTTCCTAACTCTGACAGAGTTAGCCAATAGCCACTAGTAGTCATTAGCACAATTCACGTGCCACCTTATCACTAATAATCGTTGTCTTGCACCCAAGGCGAACATCAAGACAAACTAAGACCAAGAATTGATCGTGATCTATCAACCTAGATCATTTCCATCTCACAAAAAATCATACGCTAAATTCGGAATGCATCAGACGATACATAGCGCAATCACTGAACTCACTATCCATTGCCTCGTTCATTCAGGAGGAACTCCACGGTTAATGAAGTCCAAAAATTATAACTAAAGAATCCCAAATATTCCCAAAATCTCCGGACACGCTCCTGATTATATCCCTCGCTAAGATTGTGCAACAATTCAAGACTGAGGCAGATTACCATGATAACCCACATGGACAACCACCAAGGCTTCACGGGTATATGCCACGCTTCCCTTGCGCCTTAAATAGTTATGTACAATCATTAGCATATGATGTAATCCATTACTGATGAAATCAATCATCATGCAGCAAGTTCTCCTATTCGAGTCGAAGTCTCGAAACAGCATCCCATCCAGTATCTCAGATAACTCCTATCACAAGGAAACCCTAATCATAACCCTGATGACAATCCCTAGCCATCGCTGGTGGAAATCCGTCTACCTATTAGATCGATCCATCTAGCAGTATTCACTAGGTCAGAACCTAATTTCTCAGAGTACACACTCGTCAAGGAAATCCCTCCAAGACTGGTTCTCATGGCAAAAACTCACACCAATATCTCTGAAAAAACCCAGATGATATCTAAACATTGATATCAAACCTGATATCTACTCCAAGGTCATACCACGTAGCGACTGTTACCAAAACTCTAGACTGAGTAGCCTTCTCACCGCCTTCCCCTGAAGCACAAAGGATCCCAGGTAATCCTCTGAAGTACAAAGACTTCCAGAGTAACACTGGCATAGGGT
Source organism: Henckelia pumila (assembly GCF_033568475.1). NCBI lineage: Eukaryota > Viridiplantae > Streptophyta > Magnoliopsida > Lamiales > Gesneriaceae > Henckelia > Henckelia pumila. The sequence continues at coordinate 107,237,938 of NC_133122.1, forward strand.
CGCGCCACATCATGTCTAATCATGGTCATTGTCCACAACTCTCGGCATATACTCGACCTGGCATGCTGATGAAAACTCATCATGAAGTCTCCACCTACGAAGGTCATCCGACTACTGTTCTAAGGAAACAACCTAGAACACAACTCATGCCCATTGATGAATCAACACATCACTGGTACTAACTTAGTCCATTGACTAACTAGCTCAGTCCTAGGAAAAACACCTAGACTAACCACAAGTCAAACAGTTACAATTGCTTACTAAAAATCCATGAGCTATAATAGTTGAACAATAATCAACTAGAACCAATCCAAACTTAGCAAAATCATTTGCAATCATTCACGAATTGCTGGATAAATAATACACGCATCATTTCTTCAAGTTATATACCATTTATTTATTACAGTCCCATGTAATACATTCAATATTCAAAATACAATGAAAATGTACAACCACTAACTTGAAATGATACAACATTCTGATGATTCATTACAACTGAAATACTGTTTACAACTACAATGATACAATATTTAAAATCATCATACTAGTTTTTGTTTCTTGAGCATGGAGCTTCTAATAGACACACACATCAATGCAAGTGTAATAGTGTAATCCTGCCCAATATCTCTCGGCATCTCGTCTTGCCACAACTTCCAGAGAAATAACTCGAGCGCTAACCAGCTATGCTCTGCATCAGTGCCTGTCAGTCGACCTCTTCTGTTCACGATCTACTGTCAGCTTTCTTCTTGTAACTTATTCATGATTTTGATCATGAAGTTTCCCGTGTTCCTAGCAAATGCATCGATATAAGCATACAGATAAAGTCATGTCCTGCATGAATTTAATGACCTTACGTTTAAAACCATTCATACCTTAGCCTCTCGAGGCATTCCCTTGTTAAGGTATTTATGACAATTCTCCAACTACGAGTGGAGAATCCTCAGAGTAGTGTTATCATGGTAAGGAAGGTACAGATGCAAGCAACAAGTGCATCCCAACCAATCCTCTGCTACCACCAAGAATATGCAGGGCTATGTCAGATAGCTAATCCGCGGTTCCGCTCCCATATTCTCCAACCAACTACAGCGTTTACTCCACCGTTGTGGTCGCTCCTAGTGATAGCAAAACCAGGTGCTGAGTCTCCCTAATCCTTACTAGAATCCAAAACAGGACACTTGGTTCATATGGAAGCTGACAATCCCCGCCTGAGTCCATGATGAGTTCAAGCTCCCAATGGAAACTGTCAGTGACTCACATAATACTAGATGCAGTCTACCGTAAAAACATGCATTTGCTAAAACCGTAAAACATATAAAACAAGTAGCATATACTCATGCAACACATATAATATATATCATGATGGCCATCTCAGTCAGTACTTATGTACCTTACTACAGGATGTCCTAGCAGTCCCACTCTAGGTTCCAAGCCAATCATCAGCTCTACAATGCAAATACCCATGCATCATTTAATAAGATCTAAAGCCTTAACTAATCTATTGCATACTCATAAATAATTTTAGGAAGCCAAAGCTATACCTGCATCCATCGTCAGCCCACTGTTGGCGACAGCCCCAAAACTTAGGCACAGCTCCGCTACAACGCTGGGATCGCTTTGCTACTTCTGGATTCCCAAAAGGACGCCTAGAATTCCCTAAATCTAAGTTAGAAGGCTAAGAAAAGAGAGAGAAGAGAGGAGAGAGGTATAATGGACTGAGCTTTTGTCTCTACTGGACCAGCCATTTTTGCTACTCATGGCCTTTTCCCCACCTGGCTACGGGAGTTTTTGCCCTCCCCAGGGATCGAACCTTGTACCTCCAGGCTTAAGTACAAAGTCTTCTGATCCCTGGTACCATTGAGCTAGATAATTTTTTTAATGAACTGGGCTTTTCTCTCTACTGGCCCAGCCATTTTTGCTACTCATGGCCTTTTCCCCACCTGGCTAGGGGAGTTTTTGCCCTCCCCAAGGATCGAACCTTGTACCTCCAGGCTTAAGTACAAAGTTTTCTGATCCCTGGTACCACTAATCATATGGAATATGATTAGTGAGATCGGGCACAACACATACGCGGTAATAGGACACATTAGATTTAATGGAGCACAACTTATCCCAAATTTGAGGACTATAATCTGGGTCATCGAGATCAGTCTCTCCTAGTGAAATTGATATCGGGTCTAAATGTCATGTATTTGGAACAATCCAATAAATATTATGAATAATTTGTTCGATTTAAAATTATGTATTATGTTGCATGACACCCATTAAGAGGAGTTTTCAATAACTCAAGATTGGTAGAACCAATAACCAACTGTTTGTCAAGTAGTGTATTGTGCTCTACATTATCTAAGGTGTATCGGCTCGAAATGTCACTTATATGAAAAAATCCTTGTGGGGACCTCGGGCGCTCATCTCAATTCTTATTGGAGAATCAATTCTACTAGTAACCGAGCATTAACGTAATCAAGCCACAAGAAATATTTTTTTTTAATTAGGGTCTTGCTCGAGCGGCCAAATTGTGCCGCTCGAGCGCGACTTGCTCGGGCTGGCACAACATGGGCCTCACTTAAGCGCACAAAAGTGAAGCTCGAGCGAGCCCTATGCTGCTCCACAAAGTGCACTTTTTTTGTGCTATCTTTTGCTATGATCTTGCTAGGTTTTCAACATATATTTCAATTTGTAAAAGGATGAACATGCAAGAACAATAAATACATGAAAGGTAGCAACTTTATTCAACCGACAAGCTTACATAGTTTTACATGTATTCAAACTTAATTCTAAATGTACAACAACTAGAGTTATACTAGTTTTGACATCATACATACATGCCCAAATTCATATGTAACAAAAGTTTGACAACAAATTCTACGACTCAAACCCGAATTCTCCATATCTAAACTTCTCCCAAAGCTCATGGCCTCCTATGACTCGCCCCTGAATCACCTGTTGCAATGCACACACAAAGACAAAGCAACAACCGAACAAACCGGTAAGTATAAAACTTAGTATGAAACAACGAAAACATATAATCAAACATATATGGCCGACTTATGCATTTCAAATACAAAACACAACTATGAAATGCAAGGCAAATGACAAGGCTATCCAGGAAACAAGGCCCAAAAGAAGATAATGGTTTAGATGCTAAAACGCATAACTCATCATCAGGCTCAAACTCATCATTGATGCTATAACCGAAGTCTAAGTATCAATGGTATGAACTCATCACTAATACTTGATATCGAAGCTAATATCTCATCAACGATATCATGGCAAGGCTAGAAGGAATATTAGGCTCAACATGCACCATAAGATGACACAAAACACAATCATCTTGCAAAGCCTCATAAGCATGATATAATACTCAAGCAATACATAACCAAACATATCAACATGTAATGCAAAGTAATGTGTGATTTTTGACGGGATCGAGAGTACACTCATCTCGACGTTTATCCCCAAATCAGTCGTCATTGAATCATACCTAAATATGGATAATAAGCTAGCTCAATCCACAAGATTGATCAAACTTCTACCCATTCGAAGTCAAAGGTCTCGAGTTCGTCAATCTTCAACTCAATATGAAAATGAAGTATCCATGTGCTATAAACATCAGCAAACAAATCAACCATAGCACAACTCAATCAATCATTCAAAAGTGTAGCAATTTTTGAAATCGACGGCGTAACGGCTAAAAACCAGCAACCAAAACAATAAAAAATTCAATGTCACTCATACACATCATAAACTAGCATATACACGTTCAAAATCCTCAATTCATAATGTAGGATTTTCGAAAATAACTTCATAAAATCATATCAAATCCGTACAACGGTCTTTTTCCGATCCGTCTTCGAATATACAATCGATACTAGCTCAAGCACATATATAGCTAATAATATTACAAGTCCATAATATATTCACAAATTCAACTATGATAGAACTTAAGAAAATGTATACAAGAGCGCAGCTCTTGGAGTAGTGATCGCAGATATATATTCGAATCTTAATTCTGACAGTCGGATCACGAGAAATCGAAGGTTGAAGGTGATGAAAATGGCATGATGTAAGGATATATTCTTACCTTATTTCTAAGCTGATGATCACGTTAATGGGGATGAGAACAAGTGGCTGAATTTATAAATATAAGCCAAATTGCAGTTTAGTCCCTGAGCTTTAGCATAATTGCACATCACTCCTTGGACAAGCAATTTAATTCAATTTCAATCCTAAATAATTTAAGAATATTAGAATTTAAATCTAAACTCCAAAATTCTCAAATTTAATATCCTCGGATTAAAATGATATACTTTCGGGCCTTACAATCCTTGAATTATGCGGAATTATCTGTTTGATTTACGACACAAGATGAGATGTCACATGTATTGAAATTACTCTTTTGACCCTCACAATAAAACAAAAATAATAAAAATAGCTTTTCGAAATTGACCAATCAAAGACTTTGACTACCACCTATCCCTCATTATTAAGCTCTGGCCGTACACTTCATCAATTCACTTCTTCTTTTTCGTTTGGTTAGGGTTTTGATTTTCAAAATAAAATTTTATTTTTCAAGATCGAGCACAATGGAAATGAAGATTGCACCACAATGTCTATGTGGTTTCAGATAAATGATTTTACAAAGAGCCGGACCACGTTCGACCCGCCCGGGAGAGTTGTATTACATCTGTCCTCGTGAGCTGTAACATAAAAATAGATTTTTCTGGCATGATGATTATCACGGCGCTCTTCAAAAATCATCAAATTTGAAACCAAACCCAAATAAGCAAGGTAAAGAGAGATGCATATATTCAATGCATCAACAATCTGCATCATCGTCCATCCATGATTCAACAGAACAATTCAATTACAAGAAGAAGAAGAATTCGTTCTCTGATGTGCTAGAAAACCAGTTTACTAGTACACTAGGGCCCGACCATATCATATAAATATGTTGTTGTTTTGGTTGCACATGTTTTGTTTTTGTGCTAATATTACTTGTAGCTCTGTTTATTATAATAATAAGACAATAAGCTCCAAATTTATTCAGCTTTATTACAAATTAAATACAAGTTGTACAAACTATATAGCAATTAGTACCTGCCATTTGGAAATTTAAAAAGAACGACTAATTTGATTAGTTCGTAATTGGGAAGACATATTTCACTGAAACATCCATGGCAAAGAGCATTTCTCAAATTCGAACATTACATAGTAGTCAAATGTGTGGCATAATTGTTTACCACAAAAGAAGTTGGTTTCGAAAGAACATAAGACAACACAATACACTTGAGTACTCTACAACCACAACTCAAGTTAAAATATCACAACAGTTGGTTCCACAAATGCCTCAAACCAAGCGCAATCCAGCAATGCTTCCGCTCAAACGTGTATGTCGTCTTGAGGGAAATTCCATGCTTGAACCCCCTTCCAATAATCGCTTTCTCCTGCATATGTGTAGTGCAAACTAGATTAATTTTTTAATAAAGTATGTTACAAAATTTTACTAATAACAAAAAATGGAAACACAAATTTTTGAAACAATTACAGCTACTATATTAGTTCCTTGCAACTGCGTCTGTTGTGTCCTCTCGTATGACAACGACCACAAGTTGAATCACGTGTATTAAATTGAGATGGTATCCTCTTCATCTTCCTTCAACCGGGCTGACTACGCACACAAAGTGATGCGAATCTTGGATGCATGAAAAGCAAACACGATTATAAAGAAACGTACCCTCAATTCAATAACAAAAAGATTCATTAATGTTGTCCCAATCTTTTGAACAAGTAAGTTTTGGATATCCACCTCTAGTTTATAACAAAACTAGCAACAGATAATCATGAGAATAAAACAAACAACAATTCAATTGGACCTTCAAAGATACCTGTCTTTGACAACCCAAGTAAAAAATCCATTCACAAACGCCACAAAGTTTATAAAACTTTGATAAGTTTGATTTGATAAAAAACAAAGCAAATCTTTGGCAAAATTCTAGAAATAATTTTAAGAATTGATAAAAATCCATAATTTCAATAATCTTAATTGTTTTATTCAATAATGAATGTATATGTTGTATTTATAATACAACTACAAAATAATAAAAGATATCGCAAAATAATATCTAAAGATATCTCCTAAAAGTTTTCTAATAAACTTAAGAGACTCAAAATATCACAATATATCTAAATAAATAAAAAATATATCAAAAATCACACACACACACAAACATTCTCGGTGTGTGTGAGAGAGCGTCGCACGACGTGCTATGGACTTGGCGCGGGCGCGCGTCACGTATGCATCTCATATCTTCAAAAATTCACGTGCAGCGCGGGCGCGCGGTCTTGTCATGTGGGACCCTGGGGCTTGTCTACTAATATACCATAATTAAATAAATACGATGTTTAAAATAAGAAGCAACAACCAAGAAATTTTTTTAAAAAAAAATTCTATTACTTCCTTGCTCAATCGGAGGTACCTGTGGAACATTACGTTCTCTTCGGGGAGTCATAGCTGATAGACTGAGATTATACAAAAATTCGGCAAATAAAATTATCATATTCTCAGTTTTAATATCTCATACTCTTTAATCTCATGAGTATACCCTATTCCCTTCACACAACACTTTTCCATGTTACATGTTTAGCAGTTACATACCATAAGTATACAATCTCATAATTGCAAAAGATAAACATGCTAGAATCAACACATGTGATTGAAAAAAAAAATAGATCATACTCGCATAGAATTCAAGAAATCAAACAATGCATTAAACTCCTGCATAATGAATTCATGCGACTTAATCTACCCCGCTCAGCTTCTAATGTCGACTCAAAACAACTTAAGGCTCTGATACCAAATGATGTGGGACCCCGGGGCTCGTCTACTAAAATACCATAATTAAATAAATACGGTGTTTAAAAAAAGCTGCAACAACCAAGAAATGTTTTTAAAAAAACAAATATAGTACAGACGTAGCGCAGCTGCGCTACCCCTAGCGCAATTGCGCTAGGGATTCTTCAAGGGAGAGGCGCAATTGCACCTCTTTCAGCGATTCTGAGTGAAATGGTTTTTCAAAAAAAACTTAAATCTCTGCTTATTCTTGGCCTATGCTTCCTTTTTATGCGCTTCTGCGCAAAACACTTTTCCAAAGAAGTGCTAAATCTCTGCCATGCTTTCGCTTCTGCGCCATTTTAAACGCTTCTGCGCGAAACCAATATCCTAGATTTCTGCTATAAATTATGCTGCTACTGTCATGAAAATTATTGATACAAAATTGGTTGTAGCTTTAAATTGTTGAAGAACAAAAATCATAATAATTTACAAATTTACCAAAAACATGATCCAACATTAAACACAACATACTTTACATGCCTCTAAACTATACAAGAGTTAGACATGTCATATGTTGGATAATATACAACTCAATATGTTTCAAAAGTAAGTTTTTAGACCACACTCTAAAACTCAACTCGGAATACCAGGTCTAAACTTATTACCAAAGTTCATGGCCTCCTATGACTCGGCGTTGAATCACCTGTTGCAATGTACACACATGACAAAGCAACAGCCGGACAAACCGGTAAGTATAAAACAATGGAAACATATATGGAAAAATTCATGCATTTCAAATATAAATCACAACTATGAAATTCAAAGCAAATGGCAAGGCTGTCAAGGATCAAAGCTCAATAGATGTAAGACACGAGATTATTTGATTTAATCCGAGATTATTTAATTTTAATCCTAGTATATTTAATTTGAGAATTTATAGAGTTTAGATTTAAATTATAATTTTCTTAAATTATTTAAGATTGAAATTGAATTAAAATAAGGGTCGAGGACTGAATTGCAAATTTTGATGTTTCTAGTGGCTAAACTGCAATTAGACTTGATATATCCAATTTGATTTGCTTAGTCAGCCTTTTATACGTGTAATTGAGATATTACATTCAGAAATTCAGAGCAAAGACCGAGACCTCATTTTCTTCTTTGGATTTGGGTTTTCAAACCTTCGTATCTTTTGATCCGATTGTCCGATTTCAATTTCGAATATAGTTCTGGAATCCTTGCGACGAGAGCTTAGAATTTATGTAAGTAATATGATATTTCTATCATGTTCAAAAGTTAAGAAATGAAAGGAATCAGAATTCATTATATATGCTTGTTCTCGAGCTTTTATTTCTTTTATATTCGAAACCGAATCGAAGAACGAACGTCGTTTGTATTTGATATGATTTCCAGCATGTAATTCGAAGTTTGTAGCTGCTGATATGTTGGTTTATGATGATATTTTTCTGATATATCATGGATATGAGATTATTTATTAATTCGATATCGTTTCGGTTATCGATTTTCAGTCGTTACGCCGCCGGTTTATGAATTGAAGCTGTTTTGATATCTTGATGATTGAGCTGACTTTGAAGTGAGTTGTTGCTGATAATATCAGTTAAATATACTTCATTTCAGATTAGATAAGAGCTTGATTGACTTGAGAGTCCGCCTTCGAACCGAAGAAGAAGTTGAGCTAGGTTTGAAGTTGATTTGATATGGAAGATTGAATTGTGAGGTTGAATAGATTATGATATATGTGTTCTTCAAAATATATTTCAGATTTGAAGCCTTCAAGAACCGAGAAGAAACAAGAAGGTATAAACAGACATCAATTGAAAAGGGCTATGAAACTCAAGAACGGTGATTCTTGAGTATCCCGAAAAAAATCACATACTTGTTGTTTGTATGTTCTTGCTTTCGAATTTGAATTGTTGATCCATCATAGGTTGTGGATCCTTAAATTATAACTGATGTTATATTGATGTCGTATCGACGATGAACTATCCAAAATGGATCCATCCAGCGTTTATAGATAAATTTTAAGGCCTTGAGCGACTCTAAAATCTCTAGCCAAGATTGATACAAGTCTTGAGTGCCTGGAGAGGCTTTAAATCTCAAAACCAAGATTCTGCACAAATCTTGAGGCCTGGAGAGGCTGTAAATCTCAACGAAGAAATTAGTTTATGAGTTATGCAATTTATTCTTTATATCTCGAAGTTGATATACATGATATTGCATGTTTATGTCTTTTATATTGAGAATCCTATTCTCACCGGATGTTTCCGGCTATTGTCTTGTTTGTATGTGTGCATGACAATAGGAAGGGATGGATATATTCGAAGACAACCTTGAGAGACGATGATCGAGATAGAAGTGTGGACTCGGGTTTGTAGCTGAAAGTGAGAACTTTGGACTTATAACAAGTTGTTAGAATCTTTAATTTAGTTGTAACTCTATGAATATCATATGTAGTTTATCACTTTTGTTGGATTCTAAACCTCTAGTTTAATGTATCAACTACTTGTAAACATGTTTAGATATTGTTCTATGTATATATACATGTTTTGGGACTTGAATATGATGGATTGGTTTGGTTTGAAGGATCAAGTTTTGAGCTGCAAAAACAGAGCAAGAATCTACCTAGGGCAGCGCCCGAGCTGCAGAAAACAAAAGCTCGAGCACAGCCCCATTTCTTCCAACTCGAAGTTGGATTTTTTGGGGCGCCCGAGCGGCAGAAAAGTGCCTCTCGAGCGCACCCACCTTTGAAAAATTAATTTCTTGTTTTGAATGCTTCTAATCCTTGGTTCTTTAATCATGTTTAATTACTAATTGTTCTAAGAATGAGATTAGCAACCCGAGGCTTCACAACAAGTGGTATCAGAGAAAAGTTAGTTCTTGGAATGAGTTAGACGAGCGGGGTATGAATTTAATTACTTTAAAGCATTCAGAATTACATGTTTACCTGGTTATTTGAAATGATTGGAAACAAGTTATCCAAGATATGAAATCAGAACTCGATCCCTTGAAGACGCATGAAAATGCTAATCAGAGGAGGATTGAAATAGATTTGTTCTAATTGAGATTTTATTGTGCACTAATCAGTTTGATAATCAAAAATGCCTTGAAGACCGATTACAAGACAAACAAGCACAGTTCCTCAGCCATAACATGCAGTTGAACAGGCAATGGTAAAACCAATAGTGCCATCGACAACAGAAACTCCTAGAACTGAACCGGGTAGTACTTTTGGAACTATGAGTGATGTAACTGCTACTCCGATAGAAACTCTGTTGAAAAGATTCTAGTCCTTCAAGCCGCCAACATTGAAGGGAACGGAGAATTCTGTTGAGTGTGAGAGTTGGTTAGAAGATATAGAGAAGTTATTTGAATCCCTCGATTATGCGGATGATAGCCGAGTGATACTTGTTGTTCATCAACTTCATGATGTTTTCCAAAGGTTGGTGGATAAAAACAAGGAGATCGAAGGAGAATCGAGGTACGATCATTACGTGGTCTTGTTTTAAGACTGCTTTTTATCAACAGTTCTTCTCAGTCTCATATAGGAAGGAAAAAGGAGCAGAGTTTGCTAGCCTGCATCAAGGGCAGTTGAACATTGATGAATATGTTGTCAAGTTCACGAGTCTACTAAAATTTGCTCCCTACATAGTAGACAGTGATGAAGCTCAAGCAGATCAGTTTATAAACGGCTTGAATCCGGATGTCTTCACGTTAGTGAATGCTGGACGACCAAACAATTTTGCCAATGCTCTTAATTGTGCAAAGGGAGCGGAAGCTGGTATACTACGATAGAGAGGATCACAGTTTGTACCGCCGCCAGCTAGACCATCCCAGGATCAGCAACAGATTCCACCACCACCTAGACTTGAGAAAGGAAGTGGTAGTAACATAAGAGATTTCTTCAGAGCTAAAGGGATGCAATTTAAGAAAGCAGGTAGCAGTTCTTTTAGCTCTAGTGGACAAAGGAAGTTTCAGTCTGGACAGAGTTCAGGTTCCTCTGGAGTATACTGCAATAAATTTGGAGGTCGTCATTCCAGTGACAAATGTAGAGGGGTGTTTGGTACTTGTCATATATGTAACCAAACGGGAAACTTTGCGAGAGTTTTCCGACAACGTGGTCCTGGAAGTTCACAGGGTGCTGGATCATCTAGAGCAATGACACAGCCAGAGAGGCAAGCATCCTCTGTTCATTCTTTCCAGCCACAGCCACCATAGAGTCAAGCAGGAGGAATCCAGTCAGCGAGTCAACCTTTTAGGCAACAAGCTCGAGTCTTTTCTTTGACTGAGGAGCAGGCTCAAGCATCATCTGATGATGTGATTGAAGGTAACTGTTCTATTTTTGGTTTTCCTTCTTATGTGCTAGTTGATACGGGTGCTTCTCACGTTTATTTCTGAGCAATTTGTTATGTCACACTACAAGAAAAAAGGCAAACCACAACGCTTTTTCCGCGTTGTTGTTGTCCCAGAAAAAGCGTTGTCGTAGGCAGTGTTGTGAAAAACCGCGGTCAAAGACAACGCGGAAAAAGCGTTGTGGTATTTGGAAAATACAACGCTTTAAAAGCGTTGTGGTATTCAAGAAAGACAACGCTTTTTTAGCGTTGTGGTTTTCAGAAAAAGCGTTGTGCTATTTGGAAAAGACAACGCTTTAAAAGCGTTGTGGTATTCTAGAAAGACAACGCTTTTTAAGCGTTGTGGTATTCGAAAAATATAATTCTTTAAAAGCGTTGTGGTATTCGAAAAAGACAACGCTTTTTAATTATAAAAAAGCGTTGTGCTTTCTAGAGATGACTTAAAAAAAACGTTGTGCTTCGTTGTTAATTTGGATGAAAAAACGTTGTTAAAAACGTTGTTTTCGACTTTTTTTTGCAAATTTAAATGTCAATATAAAACATCATTAAAATATATGAAAGTGCAAAGCTGTTGGGCGAAATATTCTCATAAAAAGTACAAGATATGTACCCAAATCACACTAAAACACATTTCATACTGAAAATCTAAGTAATATTTGTGCCATAACATGTGAAACTGTGTGCCAAGCATAACAATGCAGTCTCTCTAAATGAATACGAAACAAGTGACTACAGAAGGAACTATTAATGAGGCCCAAGGGAATGTCCACCACAGTCATCGACGATCTCCACCACCAATAAGAACAAGACTTCTGAAATACGAAATTAGATAACACAGGTTAAATATAACACAACATGGGAAAGCGAAATTTGAAATAATTGAGAAGGTATAAAAATCAAAGATGAGTGGCAAACAACATACTATGCGAATTTATGAAAAAAATGAATGATAGAACAGAGCCGCATATAAGCACGAAAATTATAATGATTTTCCCTATTAAGAGTCCAACCATAATCCTCCAAAGTATAAATATCACTTCCTATAAGCTCGAGGTTTTTCAGAAAATTAGTTGCTAAACTGGTACCACATAAGGTAGGAAGTCCAAAGTTCCAATTTAGACATTCTGATTCAGTTTTTTTTTAGGTAAGTTCACCGAACTCAGATTAAAAAATGGAAAAATAAACAATGGCTCCCTTGTCTAATTTTCAAGTAATAATCCATATTCTCTTTTTCAAGCGGAGTAGTTACGTTGTTGGCTTTTGAGTTTTTCCAGATAAAGAGAAAGCGTATAATAAACATGAAACAACATATTCAAAATTGTTGGAAAACAGTGCTCTCAGATCAATCACGATTGATACCCGGTGCAGCGGAAGTTTAAAAATTTTATCATGGAACAATTCCATGGTGTGGGTATCAACCATTCAACGATTAAATTATTGTGTGTGTAAAATTCAAATAACAATTAATTAAATTTTACCTTCAATCTCGAATCGAGATTAATGGACACCACACAGATTTCTCTGCGCTTCTTGTATCTCCCAGGAACTGATGAACTCCTTCAATCAGGTCCACGAATGGGGTTTAAATCCCTCTGATAGATTGCACTAGAAAATCTATCAGAAGTTTTCTGCGAAGAGATTAAACGAATCTGATTCGTTATTCCTGGCTGCAATTCAAAAATCACAGACCGGAATTTCTCTGACAGAGCAAGGAGGGTTCGGCCGATTTAATTATGAGAGAGGCTAGGGTTCGAAATTTTGCTCTCAAAATAATGACCTGTTGTGTGTAATTTCTGTACTGCAATAACTTATTTATAATGCAGGCCACTAACACCTTAGGGCCCATTAGTCATAAGCTAGGGCCCGACAAGCAAAGCCCGCACGTTCAGAAATTAATATAAAATTCATCGTGACTCCGATTGATGAACCGATTTCACCAATGTGCACAGAAACCATTTCTGCACATTTTAAAGTCAAGATAAATTTTCCTGAATCCGAATTCAGTGGTTTCCAAAAATGTCCATCCCTATGTCATTTTAGGAAATCCTACTCCCTTACTCTTATTTAAGAAGTCCAACTCCTTAGTTCATTAAATTTAACTCTTTAAATTTAACTATCTCAACGGGGATTAAAACTCCATTACACTGTGTGACCCTCAATGGTTCAGGGATACAGCTAGCCGTGGGCTCACAACTCCTTGTGACTCGGAACAACACTTTCTGACTTGCCCAACGAATCATGGTAAAGCGCCTAGCAACATCGCCCCATGATTCCCTAGGTATCACTGATAGTGCCTACAAGAACCAGTAGATTTTGGTTAGCGTACAGTACGGTCCCTTCATCCATATATCCCGATCGAATCAACAACCATTGGTATATCGAGAGTCGCTCAAGATTCGATAACTATGCAATGCATCTTGAAGATCAAATTAGTGACATCGCATGTGCTACTAAGAAACCATTTCTTAAATCACATCAAGTACTCTGGCCAGAGATTTGTCACACTAATATCTCCTCAGATCGCATAGGATATCCACACTCGCAAGTATGTGGTGAATCCTTGACAACAATGCATTGACTCCTATATGTGTCGTAACTGTACCCAATCTCGACACCTGATGACCCCCATAGAGTCGATAAACGAGTCAAAGCACAGCACTAGCATATAGAGTCTCCATGATGTTTCAAGTCGTAAGGACTAATGGTGTACAACCAAAACCGCGGACTTTATCCACTCGATAAGTGATAACCACTTGGAAAGTCCGGATAGGGTAGTTCGATTATTCATCCTATGAATATCCATTTGCATGCTTCGAACATCTCCATGTTCCCTACCAATGAAACGTGGTACTCCGCATCGCAAATGCTAGTCTCAAACTCGAGCGATCCTTATCCTTATTATCGGACGACTCAATCGACTAGGAACGGTTTTTAGAATATACAGTGACTATAAGATGTATTTCATGATAGACATCTCCATGTTCTACCACATCTTACATACACTATAGTATATTCAAGGTCTTTATCAAAACAACAATAGTATATCACAATATAACAATATGAAGTAATATAAAGTCATTGCCATAAAAGTGTAAATAATATTAAACAAAAGATTGTTTATACAAAGAGTCATCAAAGCCCATAGCCACACAGTTGGCTCACTGGGCACCCACTCTTACAATCTCCCACTTGCCCTATAGCCAACTAGTCATACTACGTAGACCCATTGCTTCGCGATGTTTGTCAAACAATGGTCCTGGCAAGGGCTTAGTAAGCGGATCAGCGATATTGTCTGCAGAGGCCACTCGTTCGACAATGATGTCTCCTCTTTCCACAATCTCCCGGATTATGTGGTATTTCCTCAGTACGTGTTTGGATCTTTGATGAGACCTTGGTTCCTTTGCTTGAGCAACGGCACCCGTGTTGTGACAGTACACCGGGACTGGACCAACAAATTCAGGAATGACGCCCAACTCTTGGACGAACTTCCTCATCCAAACGGCCTCTTTAGCAGCAGCTGATGCTGCAATGTATTCAGCCTCAGTAGTGGAATCCGCTGTGGTGTCCTGCTTGGAACTCTTCCAAGAGACAGCACCGCCATTGAGCATGAACACAAATCCAGAGGTTGACTTCGAGTCATCCACATCACTTTGGAAGCTAGAGTCGGTATAGCCTTCCAATTTGAGTTCTCGTCCTCCATAAACCATGAACATATTCTTAGTCCTTCGCAAGTACTTAAGAATGTCCTTCACGGCTTTCCAATGCATTTGACCAGGATTAGACTGATATCTGCTCGTGACACTCAGAGCAAATGCTACATCCGGTCTGGTAGATATCATCCCATACATGATACTACCTATAGCTGACGCATATGGTATATGTGTCATATTCTCTATCTCTTCATCAGTCTTGGGACACATAGACTTGGATAGAGAAACTCCATGACACATGGGTAGATGTCCTCTTTTGGACCCATCCATTGAAAACCGTTTCAATATGGTATCGATGTAGGTTGATTGAGTGAGTCCTATCATTCTCTTAGACCTATCTCTATAGATCTGTATCCCAAGAATGTAGGATGCCTCTCCCAAATCCTTCATCGAAAATCTACCTGATAACCATATCTTTGTTGACTGCAACATCCCTACATCATTCCCAATGAGTAGGATGTCATCAACATAAAGTACTAAGAATGTCACCGCATCCTTAACTACTTTCTTGTACACGCAAGGTTCCTCCGGGTTCTTGATGAAACCAAAATCTTTAATTGTTTCATCAAATTTCTGGTTCCAACTTCTTGATGCTTGTTTTAGACCATAAATTGATCTCTGAAGCTTGCATACCTTATGCTCGCTTCCCATGGATGTGTACCCCTCAGGCTGCTTCATATAGATTTCTTCCTTAATGTCTCCATTAAGAAAAGCAGTCTTCACATCCATTTGCCATATCTCATAGTCATACCATGCAGCTATGGCAATCAGGATTCTTATGGACTTGAACATTGCAACTGGTGAAAAGGTTTCATCATAGTCAACTCCTTGCCTTTGAGTATAACCTTTCGCCACCAATCGCGCCTTGTAGGTCAATACCTTACCATCAGGCCCAAGCTTTCTCTTGTAGATCCATTTACACCCTATTGGAACAATTCCATCGGGAGGATCTACTAAAGACCAAACTTGGTTTGTATGCATCGAATCCAATTCTGACTGCATAGCTTCAAGCCATAAATTCGAATCCGCATCAGAAATTGCTTCCTTGAAGTTTCTTGGATCACATCCAATGTCGGGTTCATCTTGATCCCCTTCAAGAAGAAGACCATATCGAACTGGAGGTCTAGAAGTCCTTTTGGATCTTCTAGGTGCAGGCGTGTCCAGCAATGGTTCCTGAGGTGTAGGATCGTTATTTTGTATTTCGGGTTCTTCTCGAACTTCTTCGAGTTCCATCATCTCGCCTTTCTTATCCAATAAGAACTCCTTCTCCAAGAAGGTGGCATTCCTAGAAACAAACACCTTTGTTTCAGCAGGATAATAGAAATAATATCCGATTGAATTCTTAGGATACCCTACAAAATAACATAAGCTGGATCGACTATCCAACTTATCTCCCACTGTCCGCTTCACGTAAGCAGGACATCCCCAAATCCTCAAGTACGAATACTTAGGAGCTTTGCCATTCCATAACTCGTATGGTGTTTTGTCCACTGCTTTAGTGTGGACGTTGTTCAACAACAATACCGCCGTTTCAAGCGCATAGCCCCAAAACGAAGGTGGAAGCTCAGTGAAGCTCATCATAGATCGAACCATGTCCAACAAAGTTCGATTACGATGCTCCGATACACCATTCCGTATAGTTTGCGCCAGTCAATTTGTTTTGTTCGAGAATTGAAAACAGTGGATTGCGAGAAGTCATTGTAATAGTATACTGAAAAGGAAACAGACAATAATCAATGATTGTTTAATTAATTTACTAAGACATAAAATATGGAGAATTTTATTTTATGAATTACACTCCCACTATTTTAACGATTTCACTACCCTCTAGTGAAAACGGAAAACTATTTTCCTTAGTGAGAACATGGAGTCCAATTGACAAATCATGATCCCGAATAATATCAGCCAACCATAATTTTCAAAAGATAGAGCCCAATTACTTCCAAAGTAACCCCCATGTTTTTACCTCATGTCCAATAAGGGCCCAATAATATGACGCTGTTTATTGTGACATGTCAAGATAACCCATCAATATTAAGTTGTGATGGACGGTCTCCATGTGGATCCCCCAATAATATGAGCCAATCCCATGGGAGTTCCACCCAACTTACAACAAGTGTCGATCCAATGTACAGCTTTCCGACGAACAGCCCCCCCCCCCCCCAATAATATGAGTCGGACCGTATCCGCGGGTAGCATCTCATACATTGATCGTTGATGGAAGGTAGGAATATTTAAACAATATTTAAATTCCCTTTTTATTAATCTTGATATCAATTTTAAATCATATTTAAAATGAGGGATTTTTAATTTTGAAAAATTGTCTCATCATGCAATTTATGTATGCTTGCGGGATTCATACAATTTTGTCTAAACATGCATACATCAATAATATCATATATTATTTAAGGATGATCGATCCCATTAACTAATCAACCCGTGGTTGCCAATCACGAGTCTAAGTCCAATCCTAGGTGATATGTAAGTATGCAATGCAATCCTATTACATTGTGCTTCCAATTTACATTTCTTTGGTCTTCATTGTCTGCTGGGAGCACCATTTCTTCAAATCTTTGTCTCCCACTAAGTCTAATAAATTTACAATAAATTTCGATGACAAATATGGGATACATTTTAGGGGTGGGAATGGGCCATAAACCAGGCCAACTTTTATTACATATGACAATCATATTGGGCTATAAACCAAGCCCATTAATAAACACCAACAACAATAAGACAAATGTAAATCACCTAACATACACCTAAAACATTAGTCATGGCAATCGATCATCCTTTATCCATTAATTAATTCAATAATTAAATAATTGGATAAACATGCAAAGGCATCATAATTTAAAAGATAAAATCATATTTTATCTTATCCATCCATAAGATCATATCTTATCATCAATTGTACCAAAATAATTAATTTTATAAAATTTAATTTAACGGATAAAATTTATAAATTTTCCAAAAATTCAAATTTATCCAAAAATCAATTTTAAAATTTTCGAACTCGAACAATTCGATCCGATGCCTCGTGAACCAATCAAAAACAATTTTCGATCGGATCAAAAACTAGAATTTCAAAAAATTAAAATTTTAATTAAAAATTAAAAAATAATTTTTCCGGGCTGCCCGGGACAATCCCGGGCAGCCCGTGCCCCAAAAAGGGCCCGGGCTGGGCAGCCCGTCGCTGCCCTGGACAGCGATGGACTCGCTGCCCTTGGGCAGCGCCCAGCTCCATGGGCAGCGACGATCGCTGCCCGATTTGCCCATTAAAATTTAATTTTAAATTTTCGTTTTGTTTCAAAAACCGAGGCTTAAAAATTTTGTACAATCGATTAATTTAATCGTTTGATCTGAGCAACCTGGCTCGGATACCACTGTTGGAAAATTGTGTTCAGATCAATTAGAATTGATACCCGGTGCAGCGGAAGTTTAAAAATTTATTTTATTAATATGGAACGATTCCATATCTGGGTATCAAAACTTTACGATTAAATTGTGTAAGTAAAACAAATAATCACTATTAAATATTTTACCTTAAAATCTCGAAGCGAGATTATGGACACCAACAGAATTTAATATGCTCTTGTTGTATATCCCCGGAACTGATGAACGAACGTTTCTTCAATCAGGTCCAAGAATAGAAAACAAAACCCTCTGATTGACTGCACTAGAAATCAATCAGAAGTTTGCGTAGAGAATAAAAAGATATGATCTGTTAATTCAGATTGTAATTTTTCACAAAAACACAACCCGAATTTTCTCCAAAAGGGACAGAGGATTTCGAAAATCCCCTTGAATAATATAGGCTGAAATTCGAAAATTGCAAGACTGAAATCACACCAAATTTTTGAACACTGCAGTCCTATTTATAGATAATTTCTAGACTGTATTAAGTTATAATTATATCAAGACTCTAACTCCTTAAAGCCCACAATCTATAACTTAAGCCCAACAAGCCAAGCCTGTTGTTATAGAAATTAATATAAAATTCATCGTGACTCCGATTGATAAACTGATTTCACCAATGTGCACAAAAACCATTTCTGCATCTTTAAGAGTCAAGATAATTTTTCTGAATCCGAATTCAGTGATTTCCAAAAATGTCCATCCCTATGTCATTTTAGGAAATTCCACTCCCTTTAGTTAAGAAGTCCAACTTCTCTTTCATTAAATTTAACTCTTTAAATTTAACTATCTCTACGGGATTTTAGTAATCCATTACTTGTGTAACCCTCAATGGTTCAGGAATACAGCTAGCCATAGGCTCACAACTCCTTGTTACTCGGAACAACAATTTTCGACTTACCCATCGAATTATGGTAAGAGCGCCTAGCAACATCGCACCATGATTCCCTAGGTATTACTGATAGTGTCTGCAAGAACCAATAGATTTTGGTTAGCGTACAGTACGGTCCCTTCATCCATATATCCCGATCGAATCAACAACCATTGGTATATCGAGAGTCGTTCGAGATTCGATAACTATTCATTACGTCTTGGAGATCAAATAGTGACATCGCATGTGTTACTAGGAAAACTCATTAACCTAAAACACATCATGTACTCTGGCCAGAGATTCGTCAAACTAATATCTCCTCTGATCGCATAGGATATCCACACTCGCAAGTATGTGGTGAATCCTTGACAACAAAGCATCGACTCCTATATGTGTCGTAACTGTACCCAATCCCGACACCTGATGACCCCAATAGAGTCGGTAAACGAGTCAAAGTACAGTACTAGCATATAGAGTCTCAATGATGTTTCAAGTAATAAGGACTAATGGTGTACAACCAAAACCGCGGATTTTATCCACTCGATAAGTGATAACCACTTGGAAAGTCCGAATAGGGTAGTTCGATCATTCATCATATGAATATCCATTTGCATGCTTTGAACATCTCTATGTTCCATACCAATGAAACGTGGTACTCGGCATCACAAATGCTAGTCTCAATCTCGAGCGATCCTTATCCTTATTTGCGGATGACTCAATTGACTAGGAACAGTTTAGAATATACAGTGACTATAAGATGTGTTTCATGATAGCCATCCCCATGTGCTACCACATCTTACATACACTATAGTATATTCAAGGTCTTTATCAAAACAACAATAGTATATCATAATATAACAATATGAAGAAAGATAAAGTCAATGCCATTATAAAAGTGTAAATTATATTAAACAAAAGATTGTTTTACATAGAGTCATAAAAGCCCTTAGCCACAAGTTGGCTAACCGGGCACCCACTCTTTCACTAGCAACACGTCTAAAGGAATAAATGACAATCTATACTTCTTAGCGAAACGTGCTGAGACTAAAGAATGCGATGGACCGATATCAATTAAAACATATGAAGGAAAACCACATAGACTACAGATACCTGCTATCATCCGATCACTGTCAGCCTCTGCCTGCTCCTGGTTAAGCATAAAAACCTGACCCTGGGCACGTGGCCTCAAAGAAGAATGACCCTGAGAAGGAGTCTGAGTAGGCTGTCTCTGAGATTGCTGCGGATGCTGGCGCTGCAGCAAAAACTGCTGCTGGAAAGGTGGCTGCTGGTACTGAGGTGGCTGAATGGATGCCTGAGAACCTCCGGAACCACTCGCTGCCCCAATCAGCATAGGACAATCTCTCTTCATGTGACCCTCCTGGCCACACTGGAAACATGCAGTGGTCGATCGACCACACTGTCCTAGCGGATGCCTGCGTCGGCACTAAGTACACCGGTTCGTTCTCTGTCCACCAAAACGATGCACTCCACCAGATCCAGAGGAAGAAGAAGAAGTACCTCCTGGCTTTTTAAAGGACTGTCCTCTCGGACCCAAAGGACTAGAGCTCGCTGGCCTGGAAGAAGAGTAAAGTCCCCTGTTCCTCCGAATACTGTCCTCGGCCTGGCGACAACGGTCCACCAAATCTTCGTAAGTCCCATCGCCGCCCACAGCAACCATGCGATGAATGTCAGGATTCAAACCCTGAAGGAAATGATCAAACTTCGCCATAGAACTATCAGCAATATGAGGACAAAAGGGTAGCAGATCAAAGAACTTCTGCTGGTACTCCTCGATCGTCATCGTTCCCTGTCGCAAACTCAACAACTCACTGGCTTTCGCCTGACGAAGAGCTGAGGGAAAATAAAATCCCTGATAGGCAGTACGAAACTCAACCCAAGTAGCTGCACCTCTAGCTGCTATGAACGGTGCGGAAGTAGATCTCCACCACTTCCTCGCTCTGCCCTCAAGCATAAAGGCAAGAATCTCCATCCTATCCTCAGCCGTGCAACGGAACTCCTGGAAGCACTGCTCCATCCTCTCCATCCAATCCTCCGCCTCTTCAGCTGTCTCAACACCCGTCAAAGGCTTTGGGATAACTTCCTTAAACCTACGCATGCTCACTCGCCTGTGCTCCTCGGGCTGTCCCCGACGTCTACGATCTTTCGGATCGCCCCAACGACCGCCGTTTACGCTACCATGACTCTCGTCGTAATCTGCCATCTGTTACATAAGAACAGATAATTACTTAATCCGCTTTACGATATTCCCAGTGCAATGCGTCGCTCTGATACCAAAAATGTAGTGACCCAACCCGGATCCACTAACTAATCAGAGTTATAGAAAAAGCGCACGCAATAAAAGCCTAAAGCGTAAAGAGCGGATAATTAAAATACAACAAATCTAATCGGCAGAATACAACCCACGTTATCACAATTGTATAAATACTGTTATACAACCAAATCAAAGGTTCAGGGTAAATAAATCCCTACCCTCTACAACCTCTCACTCCCCAAGCTCCATCCTGCTGAGAGCCGCCTGGACCGTCCAGCCTCAAACCTGCCCCGTCACAAGGTACACAATACCCAAACATTGGGGCGTGAGCTAGAACGCTCAATACGAAGCAATGATATAAATACAAATATGCGCACACAGATGATTTAAAACTCAAGTGAAAACACTTGCTCATGGCGCCGAGAATATACAGCATTGGCTAGAGAGCTACTCCGTGGGGTACTCGTATACTCCCTATCAGGGCTGAGCCAACCCCATCCTGACCCGAATCCAAGACAGGATACAAGTCCCATATGGAAACTTTCATACCTGACTCGAGTCCAAAATGAGATCATCGTTCCCTATGGAGACTGTCAATGACTCACATCTCTCCGGATGCAGTCTAACGTAAAATCATGTATGTGCTAAGGCGGTAAAACATGCTAAAACATGATAAAACATATTGCACATACTCATGCAACATATAAGCAAATATATCATGCCGGCTATCTCGGTCAGTACTTACGTACCTCTAACACTGCTGGTCAAACCTAGCTCTGCTGGTCTAGACTCCAAGCCTACTAGTCCAGTCTACTAGCTACTACAATGCAAATATCCATGCATCAACAATTAAGCTCTAAAATCCTTAACTAAGCTATTGCATACTCCTAAATATTTTTAGGATGTCAAAGTTATACCTGCGTCCGTCGTTAGCCCTTTGCTGACGATAGCCTCAAAACTAGGTCGTAGCTCCGCCTTGACGCCTGGATCACTAAGCCACTTCCGGATTCCTCATAGGATGCCTAGATCTCCCTAGATCTGAGTTATATGGCTTAGGAATCGAGAGAGAAGAGAGGAAATTGGTGTGAGCAAATGAATTCTTGTTGGAAAACAGGGCTCTCAGATCAATCACGATTGATACCCGGTGCAGCGGAAGTTTAAAAATTTTATCATGGAACAATTCCATGGTGTGGGTATCAACCATTCAACGATTAAATTATTGTGTGTGTAAAATTCAAATAACAATTAATTAAATTTTACCTTCAATCTCGAATCGAGATTAATGGACACCACACAGATTTCTCTGCGCTTCTTGTATCTCCCAGGAACTGATGAACTCCTTCAATCAGGTCCACGAATGGGGTTTAAATCCCTCTGATAGATTGCACTAGAAAATCTATCAGAAGTTTTCTGCGAAGAGATTAAACGAATCTGATTCGTTATTCCTGGCTGCAATTCAAAAATCACAGACCGGAATTTCTCTGACAGAGCAAGGAGGGTTCGGCCGATTTAATTATGAGAGAGGCTAGGGTTCGAAATTTTGCTCTCAAAATAATGACCTGTTGTATCTAATTTCTGTACTGCAATAACTTATTTATAATGCAGGCCACTAACAGCTTAGGGCCCATTAGTCATAAGTTGAGGCCCGACAAGCAAAGCCCACACGTTCAGAAATTAATATAAAATTCATCGTGACTCCGATTGATGAACCGATTTCACCAATGTGCACAGAAACCATTTCTGCACATTTTAAAGTCAAGATAAATTTTCCTGAATCCGAATTCAGTGGTTTCCAAAAATGTCCATCCCTATGTCATTTTAGGAAATCCTACTCCCTTACTCTTATTTAAGAAGTCCAACTTCTTTATTCATTAAATTTAACTCTTTAAATTTAACTATCTCAACGGGGATTAAAACTCCATTACACTGTGTGACCCTCAATGGTTCAGGGATACAGCTAGCCGTGGGCTCACAACTCCTTGTGACTCGGAACAACAATTTCCGACTTGCCCAACGAATCATGGTAAAGCGCCTAGCAACATCGCCCCATGATTCCCTAGGTATCACTGATAGTGCCTACAAGAACCAGTAGATTTTGGTTAGCGTACAGTACGGTCCCTTCATCCATATATCCCGATCGAATCAACAACCATTGGTATATCGAGAGTCGCTCAAGATTCGATAACTATGCAATGCATCTTGAAGATCAAATTAGTGACATCGCATGTGCTACTAAGAAACCATTTCTTAAATCACATCAAGTACTCTGGCCAGAGATTTGTCACACTAATATCTCCTCAGATCGCATAGGATATCCACACTCGCAAGTATGTGGTGAATCCTTGACAACAATGCATTGACTCCTATATGTGTCGTAACTGTACCCAATCTCGACACCTGATGACCCCCATAGAGTCGGTAAACGAGTCAAAGCACAGCACTAGCATATAGAGTCTCCATGATGTTTCAAGTCGTAAGGACTAATGGTGTACAACCAAAACCGCGGACTTTATCCACTCGATAAGTGATAACCACTTGGAAAGTCCGGATAGGGTAGTTTGATTATTCATCCTATGAATATCCATTTGCATGCTTCGAACATCTCCATGTTCCCTACCAATGAAACGTGGTACTCCGCATCGCAAATGCTAGTCTCAAACTCGAGCGATCCTTATCCTTATTATCGGACGGCTCAATCGACTAGGAACGGTTTTTAGAATATACAGTGACTATAAGATGTATTTCATGATAGACATCTCCATGTTCTACCACATCTTACATACACTATAGTATATTCAAGGTCTTTATCAAAACAACAATAGTATATCACAATATAACAATATGAAGTAATATAAAGTCATTGCCATAAAAGTGTAAATAATATTAAACAAAAGATTGTTTATACAAAGAGTCATCAAAGCCCATAGCCACACAGTTGGCTCACTGGGCACCCACTCTTACAATTCTCGGACCCTCTATTTATAGGCAATGTTCGGGCCGTCCGAACTCGGCTTCGGGCCCTCCGAACTGGTTCGGATCCTCCGATCATGACTTCGGATCATCCGAACATGATCGGACCGTCCGATCCTTACTTCGGGTCTTCCGAAGTCACATCAGTGATGTCATCCATGACGTCACCTTGCTGACGTAGTTGATGACGTAAGCCCTAACCCTGTTCGGGTCCTCCGATCCCACCGACGGAGCCTCCGATCCTCTTCGGATCCTCCGAACTCCAGTTCGGATCGCCCGAACCTCTCGAGCCATGCCCACCATGTTCGAGTATCCTGGATCTGTTTTTGAAGTCCGTTATCCCATCAGGAACTTACATAATCATGTTTTACTTAATCTAACCATGATTACGTGATTAATTACTCATTAATCACTAATTAGAAATGCGGGTTACTACATCGAGTGGAGAAGTCCTAGTTTATGGTTGTACACCATTAGTCCTTATGACCCAGGACAACATGGAGACTCTATATGCTAGTGCTTCACTTTAACTTGTTTACCGACTCATCTAGGGTCATCAGGTGGCAATGTTGGGTGTTGTGACGAAACATATAGGAGTCAATGCATTGTAGTCGGGGATTCACCGCTTACCTACGAGTATGGATATCCTATGTAATCTCATGCATACGTAGCTTGAAATCTCTGATCAGAGTAGGTGGTAATTAAGAAAGGGGTTTCTTGAATTACACCTTCGATACAACTACGGCATGAAACATAGTTATCGATTCAATGACAACTCTCGATAAACCAATATTTGTCGAATCGATCGGGATATATGAGTTGAAGGAACCGTACTGTACGCTAACCATAATTGATTGGTTCTTGCAGGCACTATCATTTGATACTAGGGAGTCATGTAAGCGATGCTGCTAGACGTTTCACATGACTGGTTGGGTACTATCAGACTTGAGTTTTCTAACGTTCTTATTATCAAAGAGTTGATCAATAAGAATGGAGTTATATAGGGTATGCTCATATAAGGGACTTGTTGATCCCGAATCACATGGAGATATGAACCCACTGCTAGTTGTATCAATGAACCATTGAGGATCACACAAGTACTAGCTTTCTAGATCCCGTTGAGATTAAAATTAGTTCAATGTGTTGAACAACATATAAAGGAGTTTATAAGTAAAATAAATTAGAAGTTTGACTTCTAAATTGGAGAATGAATGGAAAAGTAACTTTTAATTTATGAATGTGTTCCAAGATTAAAAGTTGACTTAAAATAATTAGTTTGTAAAAATGTTGATTTTCTAAACTATTATTTTGAACTTAATTAATTAATTCAAGAGTTGAATTGATTTAACACTAGTAGAATTTGCAATGTACAAATAATAAAATTAATTCAAGTGTTGAATTAATTAAATAATATTGAGTCTTGTAGAGCTCAAAATTAATATAGTGTTGAATAATTATATACTAGTGGACTTGAATGAGTTCAAGTTAGATTTAATTAATTATTTAAACTTAATTGAGATTATGTTTAATGTTTAATTAAATAAGTTCAAAAATATTTATATATATTATATATTTTCGAAATATATATATATATATATATTCATGTTATATATATGTGTGTGATGGAATTTGAAGGGTTGGAAGAAAGGTTGCAATTTTCCATTCAAGTATTGCACTTTTCCATGCATGGTTTAATTGTATCCATTTAATCCTTGACCATTAATATACTATTATGAATAATATACACACATATTCATTCCATTTCTAGAGGAGAAGTGGCCGAACACTTCTTGACAATATTCTTCAAGTTTTCTTTCAATTTTTGAGGAAGAAGAAATGGAAAATCTCAATGCAAAATTTTCTAAATATTCTAGTGCATATTTAGAGAGGATCTAGATCGTCTAGTCGTGGACCTAATTAGAAGGCTTGAAGTGTTGAATCCATTTTGAGCAATGTGTGTTCTTGGAAGATTTTAGATAGTGTCTACCACTTCAAGAGCCTAGTTGTTTATCAAATTGTTTGGAGCCATAAATCAATCTTTGAGATTGATAGGTAAAACTTTTAAACACCCTGTGGTTGTTTGATTTTTGAATGCTACACAAGTGCTCGGATCTCTTTTAATTTGTTAAAAATTTTAAAATATCCGCTGCGTTTCTGGGCACGAGTTAACCGATTGCCAACAGTGGTATCAGAGCCTAGGTTATTCTTTTGTGTAGCATTTGTTTGATATTATGTTGAGGTCAATTTCTAAACGAATGAGAAAATCAAGATCTATCAATTTGGGGCTGTTTTTGGAAAAATCTTTTTATAAAATGTTGCTGCCCATTTCGGGCAGAAGGGACAGCCCACTTTTAATAAAAAAAAAAATTGGGTTGGCCGGAATCCGGCAACGACTATGACGACTTTGGTTTCCAAAAGGTTTTTTGTGATATCTAAGTGTCATAAGCCCTAAGTTGTTGAGATTGTAAAAGTTGATATTTTTATGAAAAATTGAAATTTTAAAAATTGTGTATTTTCTCATAAAATAAATAATTAAAGTGGAATTTGATTATTTATAGTAAATGGTGATTTACAAAAAATTCGATTATAAATAAATTAATTAGAAAGTAAACAAAGGTGTTTGTTTATTTTGTTAATTTAATTTATAATTGTGGTGGTTAGTGATTGTACCAAGATATATAATATTTGATCAATTTATTATTGAGATAATTAATTGATGATGTATGATATGTGAAATTATGCATGAAGGATGATCAAAAGCCCAAGACCAATTTTCTAGGTGTATGCTAGGATATTTTGTGTTGAATGGTTGTAATAATTATCAAATTATAAAGTGGGCTTGGTTTATGGCCCGTTCCCACCCCATGAGATGTATCCCTATTTTCCATGGATATTTTAATGTAAAATAGTTGATAGTGGAAGTTCAAGATTGGAAGATGGTGGGCCATGATGAATTATGAAGATCCAAGACATGTAAATATTGGAAGCATATGTAATTGTTGCATTTGCATCCCATGCATTCCCTAGGATTGGACCTAGGCCCATGTTTGGCTCACACGGGCTGAATAGTTTTGGGGCGATTGATCATCCTTGTTAATTTACAGTTTATAATATATGCATGATATATTATAAATAATGAGTATGTGCGTTATTATTTTATAATAACAAAGTTGCATGAATCTGGCAAACATACGATCAAACATGGCGTGTTTTTAAAAACTATTGATGAGACATTTTCAAAATTAAAAACCCTTATTTTGAATTAGATTCAAAATTTATATCAAGCCCGAAAAGGGGAATTATAAATTTGTTTATAATTTCCATCTCTTCCATCGACAATGGGTGCATGATGAACGCTACCTGTATTCAATGATCGGCTCATATTATTGGGGGTGCTTGGATGTCGGAAAGCTGTGACATCCATTGACATAGTGATGTGAACTACGTGGAACTCCCATGACTTCAGCTCATATTATTGGGGGAACTCATGGCGACCGTCCATTAAGGTTCGATATCGATGGGTAAGGCTTGACACGTAAAGATGAACGACGTCATATTATTGGGTCCTAATCAAGCGTGAGACAAAAGTTTACGTAAGGGTTGCATGAAGATGCAATTGGAAACTACCTTTTAGGAATTGTGATTGGCTGATATTATTCGGGATCATGATTGACTAATTGGACATTATGAACCTACTGAGGAAAGGAGTTTCCCATTTTCACTAGATGGTAGTGAAAATGTCAAAACAGTGGGAGTAAAAATTTATAAAGTTAAAGTCTATGTTTATATCTTATTAAATATTTTAAAATAGTCATTGAAATTTATCTGTTATTATTTTTCAGTACAAAGTTTTTGACAATGTCATTAATTCGCAATCCGTTATCTGCAATACTCGACAAACATTTACTGTGTAGTAGCCCGTAACCAAAATCAGTGATTAAGGAATTAATCATAATTACTTGAGAAGGGTTCGGAAGCTCCGAAGACAGGATCGGAAGCTCCGAACAGGATCGGAAGCTCCGATGGTATTACGTCAGGCATGACGTGTGGTTGGATCGGAAGCTCGATCAGGATCGGAAGCTCCGATCACCCCTATACGAAGTCAACAAGTAATATTTTGATACATGGCAGATCAGGATCTTCGGAAGCTCCGATGGCAAGATCGGATGTTCCGATCGAGGTTCGGAGGCTCCGATCATTGTCTATAAATAGAAGGCCGAGAATTCATTTTCAATTGCCAATTCCGGATTTCCTCTCTATTCTAGTCATATCCGAGTTTTTCTAGCCTTCCTAGGCTTGACCCGGGAGTCGTCGAGGCATTCGGAAGTCATAACAGAGTTGTGCCCAAGTTCTGGAGGCATCGACATCGAAGGGCTAACGACGGACGAAGGTATAGCTTTTGCTTCCTATAAATATTTAGGAGTATGCAATAGCTTAGTTAAGGCTTTTAGAGCACTTTAATGATAGTAGTATCATTTGGCAATGTAGAGCAGACTATAGGCGTGGACCTAGAGTTGGTAGAGCTTGCACTGATTTGAGGTACGGAAGTATTGTTCGAGATATCCTGACTGAGTATGCATGTATTATGTGACTGCATGGTTTATATGTCATTGATTTATGCTGCATTCATTTGCATATTGCGCTATCTCCTTCGAGATGTCTTTTAGTAGGGTTTTTCCCTATCCTGTTAGTGGTTGGACTTCCATCGATTTGGGTCCGGCATATCCACTGGTATTATGGTATGGGAGCCACCTTCTGAAGCGATGGCACAACATGCTACATACCAGGGCCCGGTCTTTCTTTGTTATCTGATCCTTGACCTCGAATTTATAGGGAGTTCACTTTGCATGCATGTATACTAATACTCTCGTACTGAGCGTTTTATTCTCACGTCTCGTACTCTGTGTTTCTGGACACCCTATTCCATGGGGCAGGTTTGCGATTGGACGAGGCGGGTGGATCCAAGAGGGGCTAGGCAGTGGTTGGCCAGCTGGAGCTTCTTCTAGGTTTCATTTCTGTTGTTTTGGGTTGATACAGCTATTCGATTTGGTTGTATAATATTTGGATAAATTAATGATTCCTTTCCTTGGGATTGTTTTTTTTTATGGTTTCCGCAAGTTTATTCTGATATCTGTTTAATTAAGTTAATTGTATGCCTAAGTTTTGTTTAGTAGGTGATCCAGGTAAGGGTCACTACATTTATGGTATCAGAGCATGCAAAATTATTCTTGGGATTTAGTCTCATCATGAGGTATTTTTGTAGATGGTAAACTACGATGATGAGAGTAGCCACGGAAGTGGAGGCGGTCGTTGGGGCGATGCCGACCGAGAGCGTCGTCGAGAACGGCGTCATCGTCATCATGACGAAGAGCGTTTCACTGTGCGTCGATTCTTAGCTATGGGTCCTAAGCCCTTAGTTTGAGGTGAGCCTCCGGAGGAAGCTGAGAACTGGTTGGAATGCATGGAGACGACCTTTCAGACATTGCACTGCACCGAGGATCAGAAGATGGAGACACTGGGCTATCTTCTAGAGGGACGTACCCGCAGGTGGTGGAGGATTACTTCTGCACCTTTGGTTTCGGATATAGGAGTGGCCACCTGGGCTGAGTTTCGTACAACTTTCTATAAGATGTATTTCCCTCCTGCTCTCCAACAGGCAAAGGCAGGTGAGCTTCTGAGTCTGCGTCAGGGAGCCATGAGTATCGAGGAGTATCAGAAGAAGTTTCTCGATCTGTTATCTTATTGTCCGAAGATTGCTGACAGCTCCCATATGAAGTATAACATGTTCCTTCAGGGCCTTAACCCTGAGATCCATGACCGTGTGGCGGTTGGCGACGACATGTCCTACGAGGGTTTGGTGAGCCGTTGTCACCAGGCGGAGGACAGCATTCGGCGAAACAGGTCTTTCTCTCAGCCGAGACCTGATAGTTCTTTGGGTCCCCGTGCCCAATCTTTCAAGAAGTCTGAATCTACTGCTTCTTCCTCTGGCTCTGCTGGTGTTGTCCGTTTCGGTAGGAAGGACAAGTGTGATCACTGTGGGAAGAACCATCCATCCGACAAGTGTCGTAGAGATTCTGGAGCTTGTTTTTGTTGCGACGAGGTGGGTCATATCCGGAGGGATTGTCCACTATCTGAGGAAGGCGGTTCTGGTTCTTGTTCAGGATCTGGTTCTCATGCCACCGTTCAGCAGAGGTCGCAGGGACAGCCTGCTGGGAGTTCTCATTTGAGGCCACGAGCTTCTGGCCAGGTGTTTGCCTTGAGGCATGATCAGGCAGTGGAGGAGAATGAGAAAGTCATCGCAGGTACATTTCTGCTTTATGGTATACCTGCTCTTGTACTTATTGACACTGGTGCATCTCATTCCTTCATTTCTGCACGTTTTGTTAAGAGGCATAAGTTACCATGCATTGCACTAGACGTAATGATGTATGTTTCTACTCCGACGGGACAATCTGCTTTGGCTAAGCGTCTAGTGATGGGTTGCCCTTTAGAGTTCGAGGTTAACATTTTGATTGCGAATCTCATGGTCCTGGCGATGGACGACTTTGATTGCATTCTGGGAATAGATATGTTGACTACCTATCGAGCTTCAGTGGACTGCTATCAGAGATTAGTACGCTTTTCATCTGGAAGGGAGTGAGAGCTGGTTTTTCTATGGTGAGGGAGCGCGACCCCCGATGCCTTTGGTATCAGCTTTGAGAGCCTGTCGAGCTCTAGAGTCTGGCGGGGAAGGCTACCTTATCTATGCAGTTGATTTGTCCGCTGAGAGCATTGGGATAGAGAGTATTCCTGTTGTAGATGAATTCCCAGATGTTTTTCCTGATGAGATTCCGGGTTTTCCTCCTGTTAGGGAAGTCGAGTTTGGCATAGAGTTGATGCCGATTACTTCACCTATTTCTCAAGCACCGTATCATCTGGCTCCGTCAGAGATGCATGAGTTGAAGAATCAGCTACAGGATCTTTTGGACAAGGGGTACATTCGTCCTAGTGTATATCCTTGAGGATCTCCTGTTCTTTTTGTAAAGAAGAAGGATGGGTCTATGCGGTTGTGCATTGACTATCGGCAGCTGAATCGAGTCACTGTGAAGAACAAGTATCCTTTGCCTCGTATTGATGACTTGTTTGATCAGCTGCAGGGCACTTCAGTTTACTCCAAGATTGACTTAAGATCTGGGTATCATCAGTTGAGAGTCCGTGATCAGGACATAGCCAAGACTGCATTTCGTACTCGCTATGGGCATTACGAGTTTCTAGTAATGCCATTTGGTTTGACTAATGCGCCGGCTATATTCATGGATCTGATGAACCATGTATTCAGGGAGTATTTGGACAAGGTTGTTGAGGTCTTCATTGACGACATCTTGGTGTATTCGCGTAATATGGAAGAGCATGTTTCTCACTTGCGGTTGGTACTGCAGACTCTTCGAGATGAGCAGTTGTACGCCAAGCTGAGCAAGTATGAGTTCTGACCACGTTAATCGTTGTGAATAAATTCAACTAGCAAGCGTCCCAGGTCAAGTAATAATATAGTGGACAAAGGTCCAAGTGTCAAACCCACAGGGACTGTATAAAAATGATTACAAAAATATATTTATTTCTACCTAATCTAGACTAATTAAAAGGATGATTTCAGATTTTAAACTCAAAATAAAAAGTTGCAATTAAAATTAAATTAAATAAAACACTGCTGGAAATTTTAGATTTAAATCAAATTTGGGAAAAGCTCGATCAAGGACTCACGTAGGTACCAGACAATTCATGTAACAAGCAGTCGATCTAAAACATCAGACTTAATCTTAATTTACGGGAATTTTCCTAATTTGTTCGAAGGACTATTTCTAGAACAATGAAACCTATTCAAATATTGATGAACTAATCTTTCGTAATTCTAATCAAACTTGAATGCATGAATCACTATGAAAATTCAGTGAACACCTAAACCGCATAATGAAATTGAATTCTATTTCTAGTCTGTTTTACACTATGTTGATTATCGAAGTGATCAAAATTGAGACCTCCTCTGTCGACTTGGAATCGATTAACAAGCAAACAAATAACTGGCCAAAAAATTTGTAAGACAAATATAAATTCGATAATTAATAAAATCAAATCAAGTCTAAAAATCTCAAATAAACAAACGAGTTTTCTACATAAATTGTCTGGCTCAATCACGTGGCCTTGATTGAAAAAGAAAAACTACTCACAATTCATAATTCAAAACCAAGTTTTAATCATGAATTGACAAATAAAATAAAATAAAAGAGAAAAGAAAAAACTCTCAAGCCTGTGCCGTAGCCGCCTCTCGAAATCTCCTCTAAAATTCTGGAACCCTTCTAAAATAATCAATTTAGCTATTTATAGTGTTTGTAAAGCCTTAAAAATTAATTTCCTAGTTGAAATATAATTTTCGGAAAATTCTGGCCCGTCAACACGCGCGCGCGCCATGAAATCCTCGTGCGCGCGCAATTATATAAAACAGTGGCCCAAACTTCATCTCGCGCGAGCGCGAGGTAGAAGCTCGCTCGCGCGCGTTCTTCTCACAATTCTTTGGAATTTCCTCTTGCGCGCGCGCGAGCTAATGCCCTCGCACGCGCGCACTATTTATTTTCTGAAGCGCGAAACACTTGCGCGATTGCGCTTTTTCTAACGCTGAACTCCATGCGCAAATCTCCATTTCCAAAGCGCTATTGCGCTTTATCCAAGCGCCAACAACATTGCTTCATGCGCCAATCTCTTTTCCCATGCGCGTTTGCGCTTCTCTGATGTTTGTTTGCGCCTATTGTTGTGCAAACGCGCAACAACTCTTACCATCAGCGCAACCTTCAACCTGCTCCGAGCAAAGATTTTGAAAAATTCATATCTTGAGTTCTAGCCGTCGGATTGACCTGAAATTTGGACTGCAGCTTCAAAACAACTTAAACTTCACTCTGAACGGTCAAGATCGGATTTGGATTTTTATTAAATTAAATATGATTTTTAGATCAAGGCTGCTCTGTAATTAACTCTTCAAAAATCTATTTTCCTACAAAATTAACCGGAGGAGTGAAATACACACACATGAACTAAAACACATAAAAACACATAAAAACAATATGAATGCACACAAAATTATATATAAAAATGTCACAAACTAATGCATACAAAATGCACTTATCAACACCCCCATACTTAACTCTTTGCTCGTCCTCGAACAAGACATACAAAAACAAAATGCAAACAAAAACATAAGTAAGGACGATTCATAAATGTGCAAAGCCTCCGAGAAGTTCAATCAGAAAACAAAATCACCGACATGCTCTCAACTTTTCATAATACACTTTTGGTTTAACGTAAACGTGTGTGTGTGAAATGTCATTCCAGTTTCATGAAACTTAGACCGAATTCGTCTCAAATCTGCTTAGCGACCTATGACAAATCAGTGCAAGTTTCACTTTTCAAGTGCTCATTCCTTCCAACGACCTTTAGACATACCCACCTCCCTTGAGATAATGAATTACACACCTCCGAATTTTGCACCCGGTATTTCTTTAGCCCCAATAATTACCCGCTGACTTAGCTACAACTGGCTAGGATACGAAAAATCATTCTATTTTTTCTTTCTAATCCCCTCGTCTATAGCCCGGATGGAGCATCAATCCCATTTAACCCGCATACTTATCCTTAAATTTAATCTTTTATAGGATTTTAATCCTTTCAAGGCCCGGATGGAATTGTAAAATTTAATTTTTTTTTTCTAGGTGCGCCCAAGATCATAAGTGTAAACTAGAGCCTCATCAAAATTCATAGAACACAATCAAGATCCACAAACCACCTATTGCCGTGCAATGGTTAAACAAACAGAAACTTCATCAAATCTTTTGTTACAGTCCACTAGTCTAACATTAGTGCTTAAAAATATTCACGGTTCAACCTATAGTTTCTCATGTCCAGTCAAGAGCAAAATTTTTTTAAAAAAAATAATTTTTTTCAACATAACTTCATCATCATTGGCTATCATGACTCATCCTACCCATGCAATGCAAACAACAACAAAAACACACTATATGCAAACAAAAACGAAACACGACAAATGCAAAACAAACACACAAATGCTATAAACTAGTCTACCCCCCCATACTTATCCAAAGAATTGCCCTCAATGCTTCAGAACAATGAACAGAATGCAAACAAAAACACAATGCAATGAAAAACAAAAACACAAAGAAAACAAAAATAACACTCCCCTGATTTTCGATTCATTCTCTTCCTTCTTGACAGAATCCTTCAGGACGGTATCAGCATTCTAGAGTACAGCAGGCATGACCAACTGGCATGGGAAAGAAACAAAAAATCAAATAAAAACAAAACAAAAACCAAAAACAAAAACAAAATAAAACAAAAGCAAAAACACTGGGTTGCCTCCCAGTCAGCGCTAAATTTATAGTCTATAGCCCGATTATACTTCTCTCTTGAGTGGCGAAATTCAAGGTGGTTTATTCACCATATGTGAAAAACTCGAATCCGTCCTGCACTTGCATGCTACATCATTAAAGAACTTGTGCAAGGGATTAATTCCTGCAGACAACTGCACCTGCAGACATTCACCAACATCAGCATAAATTACATCAATAAAATTAACATCAGAGCAAGATTTGACAGTTGGGCTATCAGTAGCCGACTTAAACATTTTAAAAAGAACTCGCTCATCGTTCAATCTCAGAACAAACTCTCTCTTCTCAACATCAACTAGGGCCCTACTAGCAGCAATGAAAAGGATGCCCTAAAATCAGTGGAACCTCACAGTCATCATCCATGTCAAGAATAACAAAATCTACAGGGTATATAAAGTGTTCTATCTTGACTAGAATATTTTCCACTACTCCTCTTGGGTTCTTAATTGATCCATCAGCAAATTTAACAGAAATATTTGATGGTTCAATTTTTCTACACCTAATTTTTGAGCAATAGAATATGGCATTAAATTTATACTCGATCCTAGATCACATAGCACATTATCAAAAGATAGACTTCCAATTTGACAGGGTATAGAAAAACTCCCTGGATCATGAAATTTTGTTGGAATTTTCTTATGCAACACCGCCGATCATTCCTCATTCATTATAACCTGCGTAAGATCATTCAATTTTTTCTTATTTTTCAGCAAGTCTTTCAGAAATTTAGCATATCTCGGCATCTGAGCTAATGAATCTACAAAAGGAATGTTAATATGCAGTTTCTTGAAGATTTCAAGAAACTTTTTAAATTGAGAATCAAATAAAAATTGCTTAGCTCTATGGGGAAAAGGTAAAGTAGATATATCAACATGCTCATTAACTTCAAATTTCGAAGTTTTACCATTATTACCTGCCGTGGATGAATTTTTAGCCCGCACATCCTCCTTCTTCTCAGAACTTTTCGGCCCCTCCATGGTCTCTTCTTCCGGTTGCTTCTCAGACTGTTAAAATTTGTTATCTCGTCACTACCATAATTGCATTCACGCCTTTGGGACTGAGCTCAGTGTTGCTCGATAGAGATCCAGCAGGACGATTTGACAATTGGGAAGCAATTTGACCCATCTGACTTTCCAACCTCTGCATCATAGCTTCTTGATTTTGTA
The DNA here is from genome assembly GCF_033568475.1 of Henckelia pumila. NCBI lineage: Eukaryota > Viridiplantae > Streptophyta > Magnoliopsida > Lamiales > Gesneriaceae > Henckelia > Henckelia pumila. The sequence goes on from NC_133122.1 coordinate 107,273,973, forward strand.
AGCGAGCCTCAGTACCCGCTACATATTTCATCATTATTTCCTCGAAACTCGGCTTCTTCTCCTCTTGCTTGGGCTGCCAGTTCTGATTATAATTTTTGTTGTAGGAGTTGTACGGCTGTTGTCCTTGATTTCCTGTAAAGTTAACCGCTTCAACTTCAAACAACTTTTGTTCATCTTGCAGATTCCCTTGAGCTGGTGTTGTTTTCATGAGTGTCACTTGGTGTGTCAGAGTGTCGATCTTTGCATTCAGAGCCATCAAAGCATCGACCTCTAGAACTCCGGCCTTTTTTTCCTTCTTTACATCCGGCCACCCAATGTTACTCTCTGCCATGTTGCCAATGATCTCCCAAGCTTCAGTTGACGTTTTCCTGAATAAACATCCATTGGCTGCAGCATCCAGCATAGATCGAACCGACTGATCGGCTCCGTTGTAGAACGTTTGGGTCTGCTGGCTTTGAGTAAGATTATGCTGAGGACATGTCCTCAACATCTTTTTGAACCTGGTCCATGCCGCATGTAGAGATTCTCCCTCCTTTTGCTTGAATGAGATAATATCTAAGAACAACTTAGCCATCTTCGTAGGAGGGAAGTATTTCTTTAGGAATTCTTGGACAAGCTCCGTCCAAGTAGTAATACAACCAGTCCTGTAGTGGCCCGTATCCATAATTAACGATTATTAAGTATTTAATAGTGTAACTATGTTTGGATTAAGTAAAACATGACTAAGGAAATTCCAGAAGGATTAACGGAGTCCAGAAATGGATCCAGGACACTCGAAAATGGCTTAGAGGGTCCCGAGACTCGAGTGGTATTGGAACCAACGATCCAGGATCGGAGCTTCCGATCTTGGTGAGTTCGGAACCACATCGGAAGCATGGAGATCGGAACGTCCGATCAGGATCGGAGCTTCCGATCGGCTGTCGGTGACAGGTGTGTGGTTGCATGTGGACCGAATTGACACATAGCGAACGGAGCTTCCGATCGGGGGAACGGAGATTCCGATCTGGGTGTTCGGAGCTTCCGATCAGAGAACGGAGCTTCCGATCGTGTCCTATAAATATAAGGTCCGAGGAGCTCATTTCTTGCCAATTCCGAAATTCCTCTCCTTCGCCTGGTGGCTCTATTTTGGGCTTTGGGTACTCTTATTTTATAGTTGGAGTAGGGAAGATATTTTAGTATAGTCAGACAGTGTCTGACATAGTAGCGGAGCAGTGCTTGTATAGTGGAGCAGTGCTCGAGCTGTGGAGCTGCAACAGGGGTGTGCCCCTAGTTGCAGGATAGTCGCCATCAGTGGGCTGACGACAGACGCAGGTATAGCTATAGTCTCCTTAAATTATTTAGGAGTATGCAATAGCTTAGTTAAGGCTTTTAGAGCTTATTGAATGATGCATGGATATTTGCATTGTAGACTTGATGATAGGCTTGGAACCTAGAGTGGGACTACTAGGACTGCCTGTAGTAAGGTACGTAAGTACTGACTGAGATTGCCAGCGGATATGCATGCTTATATGTTGCATTTATGTGTTTGCATGTTATTATTATGCGGCATGTGCATATCATCTTGTGCCTGTACATCTTTCGAGATGAGCTAGTTAGGGTTACTCAGCCCTGTTTGGACGTTTGATATTGAGTATCCTTCGATACTGATATCCAGAGGACTCCGTGGTCCGCGTCCGGGATTTGGGTGTGAGTGGTCGCACACAGTGGTTAGCTACCCCGATGTGACGAGCTCATATCCAGGCGCCAGTCTGAACAGTTTGTATACAGTTACCCCTGATATGGATACCTTGTCATTTGCATGCATCATATTTGTATGTTTATCCGTATTTGCGTATTGAGCTTAGGGCTCACGTTCAGTCTTTTCTGTATATCTGGACACCCTATTCGATGGGGCAGATTTAGGTGCAGGGTTTGAGCACCAGGAGCTTGGAGTAATAAGTGACCTTGAAGACAGCAGGATTAGCTGTAGGTTTTATTTAAAGTTATTCGATTGGATTGTATGATCGAATCTGTTTAGCCGGTTGTATTTCGCCGGTCTTTTTGTATTTAAGTCTTCCGCAGCGATGTTATTTAATGCATGCTTAATTATGTTCTTATCTCTGATTAGGTAGTGGATCCGGGATGGGTCGCTACAAGTAGGCAGATCATCGAGCCACTCCAAGGCTTCACACTGTAAAGAGAAGGGGAATAACCGCAGTCTCACTGCATCAGAGGTTACCCCATTGAACTTGAATGTGTCACAGATCGACAAGAATCGCTCAAGATGAGCGTAAGGATCCTCAGTACAAGTGCCTCAAAACCGTGCTTGAAGTTGGATCATCTGAATAGTGGAGGGTTTAAGCTCAAAGCTGTTCTCCTCAACAGCGGGGCGAACGATGCTGGATCCATAACCTTCAACCGGAGGCCTAATAAGATCCCAAACAGTGCGGTTCTCAACTTCTTCTGCCATCTCTTCCTCAGACTCAGAACTAAGTTCCAAATTAAGATCTCTCTTAGCACAACGAATTTTTCTGAGTGTGCGTTCTATCTCCAAGTCGAGTGGTAGGAGATTTTTGAAAAATCGAGATCGACACATGCACTAGCAAATGAGTACCTGAAAAACACAAGGAAAATAAAAAAAAATCAGAATTTTATTAAATAATAAAAAACAGTCTAATCTCAAGAGTAATAAAAATTCTGATATCACAAACAGTCCCTGGCAACGGCGCCAAAAACTTGACCGCGTTAATCGGTGTGAATAAATTCAACTGGCAAACGTACCAGGTCAAGTAATAATATAGTGGACAAAGGTCCAAGTGTGGAACCAAAGGGACTGTATAAAAATGATTACCAAAATATATTTATTTCTACCTAATCTAGACTAATTAAAAGGATGATTTCGGATTTTAAACTCAAAATAAAAAGTTGCAATTAAAATTAAATTAAATAAAACACAGTTGGAAATTTTAGATTTAAATCAAATTTGGGAAAAGCTCGATCAAGGACTCACGTAGGTATCAGACAATTCATGTAACAAGCAGTCGATCTAAAACATCATACTTAATCTTAATTTACGGGAATTTTTCTAATTTGTTTGAAGGACTATTTCTAGAACAATCAAACCTATTTAAATATTGATGAACTAATCTTTCGTAATTCTAATCAAACTTGAATGCATGAATCACTATGAAAATTCAGTGAACACCTAAACCGCATAATGAAATCGAATTCTATTTCTAGTCAGTTTTACACTATGTTGATTATCGAAGTGATCAAAATCGAGACCTCCTCTGTCGACTTGGAATCGATTAACAAGCAAACAAATAACTGGCCAAGAAATTTGTAAGACAAATATAAATTCGATAATTAATAAAATCAAATCAAGTCTAAAAATATCAAATAAACAAACGAGTTTTCGACATAAATTGTCTGGCCCAATCACGTGTCCTTGATCGAAAAAGAAAAACTACTCACAATTCATAATTCAAAACCAAGTTTTAATCATGAATTGACAAATAAAATAAAATAAAAGAGAAGAGAAAAAACTCCCAAGCCTGTGCCGTAGCCGCCTCTCGAAATCTCCTCTAAAATTCTGGAACCCTTCTAAAATAATCAATTTAGCTATTTATAGTGTTTGGAAAGCCTTAAAAATTAATTTCCTAGTTGAAATATAATTTTCGGAAAATTCTGGCCCGTCAACATGCGCGCGCGCGCAATTATATAAAACAGTGGCCCAAACTTCCTCTCGCGCGAGCGCGAGGTAGAAGCTCGCTCGCGCGCGTTCTTCTCAAACACTTGCGCTATTTATTTTCTGAAGCGTGAAACACTTGCGCGATTGCGCTATTTCTAACGCTGAACTCCATGCGCAAATCTCCATTTCCAAAGCACGATTGCGCTTCATCCAAGCGCCAACAACATTGCTTCATGCGCTAATCTCTTTTCCCATGCGCGTTTCTGCTTCTCTAATGTTTGTTTGCGCCTATTGTTGTGCAAACGCGCAACAACTCTTACCATCAGCGCAACCTTCAACCTGCTCCGAGCGACGATTTTGAAAAATTCATATCTTGAGTTCTAGCCGTCGGATTGACCTGAAATTTGGACTGCAGCTTTAAAACACCTTGAACTTGATTATGAACGATGCAGATTGGATTTGGATCTCTCTAGAATTAAATATGATTTTTAGATCAAGGCTGCTCCGTAATTAACTCTTCAAAAATCCATTTTCCTACAAAATTAACCGGAGGAGTGAAATACACACATGAACTAAAACACATAAAAATACATAAAAACAATATGAATGCACACAAAATTATATATAAAAATGTCACAAACTAATGCATACAAAATGCACTTATCAAGTTCTGGATGGATCGAGTGGTATTTCTTGGACATATCATATCCAGGGAGGGGATTTCTGTTGATCCAAGCAAAATTGAGGCGGTGCTTAATTTGTCGCGTCCGACAACGGTTGCTGAGATCCGTAGTTTTCTGGGTCTAGCAGGTTATTATCGTCGCTTCATTCTGAACTTCTCTCAGCTATCTCGACCTTTAACGCAGCTTACCCGCAAGGGTGTGGATTTAGAGTGGTCCTCTGAGTGTGAGGAGAACTTCTGTGAGCTTCGACGGCGGTTGACTTCTGCGCCGGTGTTGGCATTACCGTCAGGATCTGGAGGGTATGTGGTATACACTGATGCTTCTCTTCAGCGGTTAGGTTGTGTCCTGACTCAGAATGGGCATGTGATCGCATACGCTTCTAGACAACTGAAGCTTCACGAGGACAACTACCCAGTCCATGATTTGGAGTTAGCAGCCATTGTGTTCGCTTTGAAGATCTGGCGTCATTATCTGTATGGCGAGAAATTTGAGATCTTCACCGACCATAAGAGTCTCAAGAATTTGTTCACTCATGCAGAGTTGAACATGAGGTAAAGACGTTGGATGGACTTGCTTAAGGATTATGATTGCGAGATTAAGTACCATCCGGGAGCTGCTAATCTCACTGCTGATGCTTTGAGTCACAAGATGCAATTATCCGCACTTCAGACTTGTTCAATGTCTAGTGCGATCAGTGACTGTTGTACTTCGGGATATACCTTCAAGCATAAGAAAGGTATGCATTGTATCTAGATGTTTGCGATATTATCTGAGCCAGCTTTGTATTCGCGGATTCGAGATGCTCAGATGTCTGATTCAAAGACCCAGCGTTTGGCTCGTCTAGCTAACGAGGGTAGCTCATCTGGATTTCATTATCAGTCAGATGGCTTTCTGTGTTTGTCTGGTAGGCTTGTGATTCCGCAGGATGAAGAGTTGCGAGAGGAGATTTTGTCTCAGGCACATCACACTAAGTTGAGTATTCATCCTGGGAGCAACAAGATGTACAAGGATCTACGTACTCGTTTCTGGTGGAAAGGAATGAAACGCAGTGTTTATCAGTTTGTTTCGAGATGTTTGGTGTGTCAAGAGGTCAAGGCAGAGCACCGACGACCTGGAGGATTGCTTCATAGTCTGCCTATTCCTGAATGGAAATGGGAGTTTATCACAATGGACTTTGGGACCCATTTGCTGTTATCCTCGAGGAACTGTGATGCTATCTGGGTTGTGGTGGACCGACTCACCAAGTCAGCGCATTTCATTGCCTATAGCCAGGAGTACAATGTGGATCGTATGGCTCGGTTGTACATTCAGGAGATCATTCGACTTCATGGAGTGCCTGTGAGCATTGTCAGCGATCGAGAACCCAGGTTTACTTCTAGATTCAGGGGGAGTGTTCAGCGTGCGATGTGTACTACTCTCAGTTTGAGTACTTCCTATCATCCGGAGACTGATGGTCTGTCATAGCGCACTATCCGTACTTTGGAGGATATTCTTAGAGCGTGCGTCATGGATTTTGGTTCAGCTTGGCAGGATCATTTGCCATTGATCGAGTTCGCGTACAACAACACCTATCATACTAGTATTGGGATAGCACCTTTTGAGGCGTTGTACGGGCGACGTTGTCCTACTCCACTCTTCTGGGAAGAAGTGGGGGAGAGACAGGCTGAGGGACCGGAGTTTATCCAGCAGGCGGTAGACATTGTTGATCAGATCAAGAAACGGATTAAGACTGCACAGGATCCTCAGGCCAGCTATGCTAACACCAAGCGTAGGCCTTTGCAGTTCGATGTCGGGGAGAAAGTGTTTCTGAGAGTGTCACCTTTTCACAAGATTCTCAGATTTGGCCTTAAGGGCAAGTTATCTCCCAGGTTTATCGGTCCATTTGAGATCTTGGAGAGCATTGGAGATTTGGCTTATCGACTAGCCTTGCCACCGCATCTTTCCAGTATTCACGACGTGTTCCACGTATCTCTGTTGCGATGGTATGTGGCGGATGAATCTCATATTTTGTAGCGGTCTGAGGTTTAGGTGAGCAAGGATTTGACCTATGTTGAGAAACCTATTCGTATCCTGGATTATAAGGATAAGGTTTTGCGGAACAAAGTCATTCCTTTGGTTTTAGTTCAGTGGCAGCGCCGAGGCACTGAGGAAGCTACTTGGGAGCTTGAGGACAGGATGCTTGAAGACCATCCTGAGTTGTTTTGATTTCATTCTTAAGTTGTATTCTGTTGCAAACTCTGTAAACGTTTGATTTGAATAAAGAATGTTTCTGATTTTTGTATTACATTCAGTACATAAGATCTGATTTTTAGGACGAAATATCTTAAGTGGGGGAGAATGTAGTAGCCTGTAACCAAAATCAGTGATTAAGGAATTAATCATAATTACTTGAGAAGGGTTCGGAAGCTCCGAAGACAGGATCGGAAGCTCTGATGGTATTACGTCAGGCATGACGTGTAGTTGGATCGGAAGCTCCGATCAGGATCGGAAGCTCCAATCACCCCTATCTGAAGTCAACAAGTGATATTTTGACACGTGGCAGATCAGGATCTTCGGAAGCTCCGATGGCACGATCGGACGTTCCGATCGAGGTTCGAACGTTCCGATCCAGGTTCGGAGGCTCCGATTGTTGTCTATAAATAGAAGAACGAGAATTCATTTTCAATTGTCAATTCCGGAGTTGTGGCCTAGTTTTGAGGCAATCGACAACAAAGGGCTAACGACGGACGAAGTTATAGCTTTTTCTTCCTATAAATATTTAGGAGTATGCAATAGCTTAGTTAAGGCTTTTAGAGCACTTTAATGATAGTAGTATCATTTGGCAATGTAGATCAGACTATAAGCGTGGACCTAGAGTTGGTAGAGCTTGCACTGATTTAAGGTACGAAAGTACTGTTCGTGATATCCTGACTGAGTATGCATGTATTATGTGACTGCACGGTTTATATGTCATTGATTTATGCTGCATTCAATTGCATACTAAGCTATCTCCTTCGAGATGTCTGTTAGTAGGGTTTTTCCCTATCCTGTTAGTGGTTGGACTTCCATCGATTTGGGTCCGGCATATCCACTGGTATTATGGTATGGGAGCCACCTCCTGAAGCGACGACACAACGTGCTACATACCAGAGCTCGGTCTGTCTCTGTTATTTGATCCTTGACCTCGAGTTTATAGGGAGTTCACTTTGCATGCATGTATACTCATACTCTCGTACTGAGCGTTTTATGCTCACGTCTCGTACTCTGTGTTTCTGGACACCCTATTCCATGGGGCAGGTTTGCGATTGGACGAGGCGGGTGGATCCAAGAGGGGCTAGGCTGTGGTTGGCCAACTGGAGCTTCGTCTAGGTTTTATTTCTGTTGTTTTGGGTTGATACAGCTATTCGATTTGGTTGTATAATATTTGCATAAATTACAAATTCCTTTCCTTGGAATTGTATTTGTTTATGGTTTCCGCAAGTTTATTTTGATATCTGTTTAATTAAGTTAATTGCATGCCTAAGTTCTGTTTAGTAGGTGATCCAAGTAAGGGTCACTACATACTGACCGGTCCAAATTACCTCGATTGGCTAAGAAATCTGAAAATCGTTTTGAACTCGGAGAGGATTTCATATACACTTAATGAGTCGCCCACTGATAAGAATCCGACTGATTGTAGCCCTGAGGAGCTACAAACTTACAAGGATTGGTGTGACCATGACTTGAAAGCCAAGTGTTATATGCAGGCTTCTATGAATGATGAGTTTCAACGACGTTTTGAGAGTGAAAAACATGCTGCTGACATTCATTTGCATCTCAAAGAACTCTTTTGTGAACAAACACGTCCGCTTCGACATGCGACTGTCAAGGAGCTAATCACTTTGCGCCTGCGAGATGGGGCTTCGGTCCATGAGCATGGCCTAAAGTTGATTGGGCTCGTGGAGAAACTCGTTAGCATGCATCTTGTGCTACCTACTGAGTTGACCACAGACATATTGCTCTTGTCACTACCTAGCTCATTTGATCCTTTTGTGGTGAATTTCAACATGAACAAGTTAGATCCAACCCTTGAGGAGTTGGTTAACATGCTTGTTACGTTTGAATCCACAATCAAGAAAGAGAAGTCGGTTCTTTATGTGGGATCTTCATCTGGTTCAAAGAATAGACCACGTGGGAAGGGTAAGAAGCTTTCTTTCCATGCTCCCAAAAAGAATGTGCCCTTGAAGAGGCAAGCTCCGAGTCCCGTTGTGGTAGCCACACCAATTAAGGCTAACAAGACTAATGACGTATGTCATCACTGCAAGAAACCTGGACATTGGAAGCGTAATTGCAAGGAATATCTTGACCAGAATGGTTCTGGAAAAGGTATGTTCTACATTGAAGTGAACATTTCACTTAATTCTTCTTCTTGGGTATTGGATACCGGCTGTGGCTCACATATCTGTAATGATTTACAGTTGATGGCAAGAAGTAGGAGACTCAGGGATGGTGAGACCTTCTTGAGGATGGGCAATGGGGCAAGAGTTGCTGCCAAAACTATTGGAGATGTTTACTTATTGTTGGACAATGATTTTAAGTTATGTTTGAGAGATGTTTTATTTGTACCAGATTTGGTGAAAAACATTGTTTCCATTTCTATGTTTGATAAAGATGGATATTCTTGTTTATTTGGCAAAGGTGGTTGCAATATTTACAAGAATGAATGTTTAATTGGAACAGGACAATTGGAAAACGATCTATATAATTTAAAATTGAAAGATATTCCTATGTATAATGTCCAAGAGATATCAACAACATCCAAAAGAAAACAAGATACTCTAAATCCATCACACTTGTGGAATGCTCGATTAGGTCATATATCTTTTAGAAGGATGAACAAGATAGTGGGAGAAGGCATGTTTGATATGTCTGATATTAATTCTCTTACTACTTGTGAACCCTGTCTAAAAGGAAAGATGACCAAAATTCCCTTTAAGGGCCATGTGGAGCGAGCCAAGGGACTGTTGGATTTGATCCATAAAGATATGTGTGGTCCACTTAGCATCACCACTAAGCACGGACATTCTTACTTCATTACCTTTAGCGATGACTTCTCTAGGTATGGGTATGTGTATTTGATGAAATACAAATCTGAAGCTTTTGAAAGGTTCAAAGAATTCAGAAATGAAGTGGAGAAACAATTGGGACGAAGCATCAAGGCACTTCGATCGGATCGAGGTGGTGAGTACTTGAGTGCTGAATTCCAAGAGTATCTTAGGGAGAATGGGATTCTCTCCCAGTGAACTCCTCCTAGTACACCTCAGTTGAATGGTTTTTCGGAACGTAGTAACCGGACTTTGATGGACGTGGTTCGGTCTATGATGGGGTTCACGGAGTTGCCGCCATCATTTTGGGGATATGCGCTTGAAACAGCGACACTGTTGTTGAACAATGTTCATTCAAAGGCAGTTGATAAGAAAACATATGAGATATGGATGGGAAAGCCTCCTAAGTATTCTTATCTTAGAATATGGGGGTGCCCTGCTTATGTGAAGCAGACAGTGGGAGATAAATCGGATGCTCGATCCATTTTATGCTACTTCGTGGGATATCCAAGGAATTCGATTGGATATTATTTCTATAATCCCAAAGAAACAAAGGTTTTTGTTTCTAGGAATGCAACCTTCTTGGAGAAGAAATTTCTATTGGATAGAAAATGGGAGATGATAGAACTCGAGGAAGTTCGAGAAACACCCACGATTGGAGAGCCCACACCCGAACAGCCAAGAGAGGAGATACAAGTTCCTAGGAGATCCGAGAGGGTCTCAAGACCACCTATGAGGTATGGTATACTTCTTGAAGAGGGCCAAGATGAGCCTGATCATGGATGTGATCCAAGGACCTTCAAGGAAGCATTATCTGATACCGATTCATCCAAGTGGCTTGAAGCTATGGAATCTGAGATGAATTCCATGTATTCGAACCAAGTGTGGAATCTTGTAGATCCACCTGAAGGAATTGTTCCTATAGGGTGTAAATGGATTTACAAGAGGAAGCTTGGTAGCAAAAGGTTATACTCAAAGACAAGGAGTTGACTTTGAAGAAACTTTTTCTCCAATCGCAATGTTCAAGTCTATAAGGATAATGCTTGCCATTGCCGCATGGTATGACTATGAAATATGGCAGATGGATGTGAAGACAACTTTTCTTAATGGAGATATTAAAGAAGAAATTTACATGTCTCAACCTGAAGGGTTCACATCTATCGGAAGTGAGCATAAAGTATGAAAACTTCAGAGATCTATTTATGGTCTCAAACAGGCATCTAGGAGCTGGAACCTCAGATTTGATGGTACAATCAAAGATTTTGGGTTTAATAAGAATCCTGAGGAACCCTGTGTATATAAGAAGGTCAGTGGGAGTGCTGTGACATTCCTGGTACTTTATATTGATGATATTCTACTCATTGGGAATGATGTAGGAATGTTGCAATCAACTAAAGTATGGTTGTCAAGTAAGTTCTCGATGAAGGACTTGGGTGAAGAATCTTTTGTATTGGGAATACAAATATATCGGGATAGATCAAAAATATTTCTTGGTCTCACCCAGTCCACATACATTGATACCATCGTGAAGAGGTTCTCGATGGATGAGTCTAAGAGAGGACATCTACCAATGTGTCATGGCGTGTCTCTATCCAAGTCCATGTCTCCCAAGAATGATGCAGAGATAGAGGCGATGACACGCATTCCATATGCATCTGCAATTGGTAGTATCATGTATGCAATGATATCTACACGTCCTGACGTGGCCTTTGCACTAAGTGTTACAAGTAGATGTCAATCGAACCCTGGTCTTCCACACTGGAAAGCTGTGAAAGACATTCTCAAGTATTTGAGAAGGACTAAGAATATGTTCTTGGTTTATGGGGGTGGAGAACTAAAATTGGAAGGATATACCGACTTTAGATTCCAAAGCGATGTTGATGATTCAAAGTCAACTTCCGATTTTGTATTCATGCTCAATGGTGGTGCTGTTTGTTGGAAGAGTTCCAAGAAAAACAACACTGAGGATTCAACCACTGAGGCAGAATATATTGCTGCATCCAATGCTGCAAAGGAAGTTGTTTGGATTAAGAATTTCGTCCAAGAGTTGGGCGTTATTCCTAATGGAGTTGATCCAGTCCCGGTGTACTGCGACAACACTGGTGCCGTTGCTCAGGCAAAAGAACCAAGGTCTCATCAAAAATCCAAAAATGTACTGAGAAAATACCACATCATTCGGGAAATTGTGGAACGAGGAGATGTCTTGTTAGACAGAGTCGCCTCCGCTGATAATGTTGCTGATCCACTAACTAAGCCTTTACCAGGACCATTGTTCGAAAAGCATCGCGAATCAATGGGTTTGAAGAATATGGGTAGTTGGCTCTAGTGCAAGTGGGAGATTTTTAGAGTAGGTGCCCGTCGAGCCAATGTGTTGGCCGATGGTCCTTGAGAGAACTCATGTATGACAATCTTTATTTTAATAATATTTAACATTATTTAATTTGGCACATCTTTATCTTTATACACATGCTAGCTGCATAGATAAATCCCTTGAATATACAAATATTAGAAAGAATATGAGATGGTCATGTGATGACTATCATGAAACTCATATTTGGAATATTGTATATTCTAAACTTTTCCTAGTCCATTCAGCCGCAATAAAGAAGGATAAAGGCCGCTCGAGCTTGGGACTAGTATTTGCGATGTGAGTACCATGTTTCATTGGTAGGGGACATGGAGATGTCCAAGCATGCAAATAGGTGCTCCTTGTAGAGTGAACTGAACAACCCTCCCTAAAGGACTTTCCAAGTGGTTCTCACTTATAGAGTAGAGAAGTCCTAGTTTATGGTTGTACACCATTAGTCCTTATGACCCAGGACAACATGGAGACTCTATATGCCAGTGCTTCACTTTGACTTGTTTATCGACTCATCTAGGGTCATCAGGTGTTAATGTTGAAGGGATCGGTTAACTCGTGCCCGGAAACGCAGCGGAAATATAAAAATTTTTAACAAAAGAAAATCGAGCACTTGTGTAGTATTCAAAAAACTCAAACAACCATAGGGTGTTTAGAATTTTACCTATCAATCTCAAAGATTGATTTATGGCTCCAACCAAGTTGATAAACAACTAGGCTCTTGAAAAGGGTAGACTCAATCTACAAGCTTCCAAGAGCACTCCTTGCTCAAAATGGATTCAACTCTTCGAGCCTCCGAATTAGGTCCACGACTAGACGATCTATATCCACTCTAAATATGCACTTGAATATTTAGAGGATTTTTCATTGAGATTTTCCTTTCCTTCTCCCACAAAAATGAAAGAAAATTTGGAGGAAAAATGAATGGAGTGTTCGGCCACTTCAACTTATGAAATTGGAATTGAATGTGTGTGTGTATATATTATTCCAAATAATATATTAAAGGAGAGGGATTAATGAGTACAATTAAGCCATGCATGGAAAATTGCAAGACATGCATGGAAAATTTCAAACCATCTTTCAACCCTTTAAATTCCATACACACACACACACACACACATATATATATATATATATATATATATATATATATATATATATATACACGCCCAAAATATATATACATATATAAATATATATATTTAAATGTTTTGAACTTATTTTAATTAAATATTAAACCTAAACCCATTTAAGTTTAATCAATTAATTAAATTCAACTTGAACTCATTCAAGTACACTAGTAACAATAATTATATAACACTATTTTATTTGAGCTCTACAAGACTCAATAGTGTTTAATTATTTGTACATTAAAATGTCAACTAGTGTTAAATTAATTCAACACTTGAATTAATTAACTAAGTTCAAAATAATAGTTTAGAAAATCACCATTTTCATAAACTAAATATTTTAAGTCAACTTTTAATCTTGGAACACATTCACAAATTAAAAGTTACTTATTCCATTCATTCTCCAATTTAGAAGTCAAACTTCTAATTTATTTTACTTATAAACTCCTTTATAAGTTGTTCAACACAATGAACTAATTTTAATCTCAACGGGATCTAGAAAGCTAGTACTTGTGTGACCCTCAATGGTTCACTGATACAACTAGCAGTGGGTTCACATCTCCATGTGATTTGGGATCAACAAGTCCCTTATATGAGCATACCCTATATATAGCTCCATTCTTATTGATCAACACATTGATAATAAGAACGTCAGAAAACTCAAGTCTGATAGTACCCAACTAGTCATGTAAACGTCTAGCAGCATCGCTTACATGACTCCCTAGGTATCAAATGATAGTGCCTGCAAGAACCAATCAATTATGGTTAGCGTACAGTACGGTCCCTTCAACTCATATATCCCGACCGATTCGACAACCATTGGTTTATCGAGAGTTGTCATTGAATCGATAACTATGTGTCATGCCGTAGTTGCATCGAAAATGTAATTCAAGAAACTCCTTTCTTAATTACACTTACTCTGATCAGAGATTTCAAGCTACGTATGCATGATATAACATAGGATATCCATACCCGTAGGTAAGCGGTGAATCCCCGACTACAATGCATTGACTCCTATATGTTTCATCACAACACCCAACATTGCCACCTGATGACCCCAGATGAGTCGGTAAACAAGTCAAAGTGAAGCACTAGCATATAGAGTCTCCATGTTGTCCCGGGTTATAGGACTAATGGTGTACAACCATGAACTAGGAATTCTCCACTCGATAAGTGAGAACCACTTGGAAAATCCTTTAGGGAGGGTTGTTCAGAGCACTCTACAAGGAGCACCTATTTGCATGCTTGGACATCTCCATGTCCCCTACCAATGAAACATGGTACTCACATCGCAAATACTAGTCTCAAGCTCGAGCGGCCTTTATCCTACTTTATGGCGGCTGAATCGACTAGGAACAGTTTAGAATATACAGTATTCCAAATATGACTTTCATGATAGTCATCACATGACCATCTCATATTCTTTCTACTATTTTTATATTCAATGGATTTATCTATGCAGCTTGCATGGGTATAAAGATAAAGATGTGCCAAATTAAATAATGTCAAATATTATTAAAATAAAGATTGTCATACAAGAGTTCTCTCAAGGACCATCGGCCAACACATTGGCTCGACGGGCACCTACTCTAACAAATGTTGTGTGTTGTGACGAAACATATAGGAGTCAATGCATTGTAGTCGGGGATTCACCGCTTACCTACGGGTATGGATATCCTATGTAATCTCATGCATACGTAGCTTGAAATCTCTGATCAGATTAGGTGGTAATTAAGAAAGGGGTTTCTTGAATTACACCTTCGATGCAACTATGGCATGACACATAGTTATCGATTTAATGACAACTCTCGATAAACCAATAGTTGTCGAATCGGTCGGGATATATGAGTTGAAGGGACCGTACTGTACGCTAACCATAATTGATTGGTTCTTGCAGGAACTATCATTTGATACCTAGGGAGTCATGTAAGCGATTGCTAGGCGTTTCACATGACTGGTTGGGTACTATCAGACTTGAGTTTTCTTACGTTCTTATTATCAAGGAGTTGATCAATAAGAATGGAGTTATATAGGGTATGCTCATATAAGGGACTTCTTGATCCCGAATCACATGGAGATGTGAACCCACTGCTAGTTGTATCAATGAACCATTGAGGGTCACACAAGTACTAGTTTTTTAGATCCCGTTGAGATTAAAATTAGTTCAATGTGTTGAAAAACTTATAAAGGAGTTTATAAGTAAAATAAATTAGAAGTTTGACTTCTAAATTGGAGAATGAATGGAAAAGTAACTTTTAATTTGTGAATGTGTTCCAAGATTAAAAGTTAACTTAAAATAATTAGTTTGTGAAAATGTTGATTTTCTAAACTATTATTTTGAACTTAATTAATTAATTCAAGAGTTGAATTAATTTAACACTAGTAGAATTTGTAATGTACAAATAATTAAATTAATTCAAGTGTTGAATTAATTAAACACTATTGAGTCTTGTAGAGCTCAAAATTAATATAGTGTTGAATAATTATATACTAGTGGACTTGAATGAGTTCAAGTTAGATTTAATTAATTATTTAAACTTAATTGGGATTAAGTTTAATGTTTAATTAAATAAGTTCAAAAATATGTATATATATTATATATTTTCGAAATATATATATATATATATATATATATATATATATATATTCATGTTATATATAAATGTGTGATGGAATTTGAAGGGTTGGAAGAAAGGTTGCAATTTTCCATGCAAGTATTGCACTTTTTCATGCATGGTTTAATTGTATCAATTTAATCCTTGACCTTTAATATATTATTATGAATAATATACACACATATTCATTCCATTTCTAGGGAGAAGTGGCCGAACACTTCTTGACAATATTCTCCAAGTTTTCTTTCAATTTTTGAGGAAGAAGAAAAGGAAAATCTCAAAGCAAAATTCTCTAAATATTCTAGTGCATATTTAGAGCAGATCTAGATCGTCTAGTCGTGGAACTAATTAGAAGGCTTGAAGTGTTGAATCCATTTTGAGCAAGGTGTGCTCTTGGAAGCTTGTAGATAGTATCTACGACTTCAAGAGCCTAGTTGTTTATCAACTTGTTTGTAGCCATAAATCAATCTTTGAGATTGATAGGTAAAAATTCTAAACACCCTATGGTTGTTTGATTTTTGAATTCTACACAAGTGCTCGGATCTCTTTTGTTAAAAATTTTAAAATATTCACTGCGTTTCCGGGCACGAGTTAACCAATCACCTACAGGCACAAGATCGACAAGTGAAGTATGCCAACGTTCGACGCAGGCCTTTGTGTTTTGAACAGGGAGACCGGGTGTTCTTGAAGATTTCTCCGTTCAGAGGCACAGTCAGATTTGGCAAACGAGGAAAATTGTCTCCACAATTTATTGGTTCTTATGAGATTCTCGAGAATATAGACGATCTTTCCTATAGACTTGCATTGCCTCCGTCTTTATATGGAATACATGATGTCTTTCATGTATCTATGCTGAGGAAGTATCAGCCTGACGTATCTCATATTCTTCAACCTGATGAATCTAAACTTGAAAACTCTGAGTTACTTTGAACAACCTATTCAGATCTTTGATCACAAAGAAAAAAAACTCAGAAACAAAACAATACAGTTAGTCAAGGTTCAGTGGAAACGACGTGGAGTAGAAGAATTTACATCGGAGACTGAAGATGACATGAGACAGAGATTTTCTCATTTATTTAACTGATCTGAGTCTTATTCAGTATTTTCATTATTCTTTATCTTATGTGTCTATTGACTGCATGCTATTTCGAGGACGAAATCATATCTTAGAGGGGGAGAATTGTAAGTCCCGAAATTATTTGATTTAATCCGATATTATTTAATTTTAATCCGAGTATATTTAACTTAAGAATTTTTAGAGTTTAGATTTAAATTCTAATATTCTTAAATTATTTAGGATTGAAATTGAATTAAAATAAGGGTCAAGGACTGAATTGCAAATTTTGAAGTTTCTAGGGGCTAAACTACAATTAGACTTGAATATATCCAATTTTATTTGCTTAGTCAGCCTTTTATACATGTAATTGAGATATTACATTCAGAAGTTCAGAGCAAAGACCGAGAACTCATTTTCTTCTTTGCATTTGGGTTTTCAAACCTTCGTATCTTTTGATCCGATTGTCCGATTTCAATTTCGAATATAGTTCAAGAATCCTTGCGACGAGATCTTTGATTTGAT
The DNA here is from genome assembly GCF_033568475.1 of Henckelia pumila. Classification (NCBI taxonomy): domain Eukaryota; kingdom Viridiplantae; phylum Streptophyta; class Magnoliopsida; order Lamiales; family Gesneriaceae; genus Henckelia; species Henckelia pumila. The sequence goes on from NC_133122.1 coordinate 107,291,072, forward strand.
GTAAGTATTATGATATTTCTAGCATGTTCTAAAGTACATGAATGAAAGAAATCAGAATTCGTTTATATATGCATGTTCTTGAGCTTTTATATCTTGTATATTCGAAACCGGATCGAAGAACGAACGTCGTTTGTAATTTATATAAGTTCCAGCATGTAATTCGAAGTTTTTAGCTGCTGATATGTTGGTTTATGATGATATTTTGCTGATATATCATGAATATGAGATTAGTTATTAATTCGATATCGTTTCGGTTATCGATTTTCAGTCGTTACGCCGTCGGTTTATGAATTGAAGTTGTTTTGATATCTTGATGATTGAGCTGACTTTGAAGTGAGTTGTTGCTGATAATATTATTTAAATATACTTCATTTCAGATTAAATAAGTTCTTGATCGACTCGAGAGTCCGCCTTCGAACCGAAAAAGAAGTTGAGCTAGGTTTGAAGTTGATTTGATATGGAAGATTGAATTGTGAGGTTGAATAGATTATGATATATGTGTTCTTGACAATATATTTCAGATTTGAAGCCTTCAAGAACCAAGAAGAAACGAGAAGGTATAAACGGACATCGATTGGAAAGGGCTATGAAACTCAAGAACGGTGATTCTTGAGTATCCCGACAAAAATCAAATACTTGTTGTTTGTATGTTCTTGCTTTTGAATTTGAATTGTTGATCCATCACAGGTAGCGGATCCTTAAATTATAACTGATGTTATATTGTTGTCGTATCGACGATGAAATACCGAGAATGGATCCATCCAAGGTATATAGATAAATCTTGAGGCCTTGAGCGGTTCTAAAACCTCTATCCAAGATTGATACGAGTCTTGAGCGCCTTGAGAGGCTTTAAATCTCAAAACCAAGATTGTGCACGAATCTTGAGGCCTGGAGCAGCTGTAAATCTCAACGAAGAAATTAGTTTATGAGTTATGCAATTTATTCTTTATATCTCAAAGTTGATATACATGATATTGCATGTTTATGTATTTTATACTGAGAATCCTATTCTCACCGGATGTTTTCGGCTATTGTCTTGTTTGTATGTGTGCATGACGATAGGAAGGGCTGGATCAAGTCAAAGACAACCTTGAGAGACGATGATCGAGATAGAAGTGTGGACTCGGGTTTGTAGCTGAAAGTGAGAACTTTGGACTTAGAACAAGTTGTTAGAATCTTGAACTTGGTTGTAACTCTATGAATATCATGTGTAGTTTATCACTTTTGTTTGATTCTAAACCTCTAGTTTGATGTATCAACTACTTGTAAACATGTTTATATCTTGTTCTATGTATATATACATGTTTTGGTACTTGAATATGATGGATTGGTTTGGTTTGAAGGATCAAGTTTGGAGCTGCAAAAACAGATCAAGAATCTGTCTAGGGCAGCGCCCGAGCTGCAGAAAACAGCAGCTCGAGCGCAGCCCCATTTCTTCCAACCCGAAGGTTGGAGTTTTGTGGCGCCCAAGCGGAAAAAAAGTTCCGCTCGAGCGCACCCACCTTTGAAAAAAAAATTATTGTTTTTAATGCTTCTAATCCTTGGTCCTTTAATCATGTTTAATTACTAATTGTCCAAAGAATGAGATTAGCAACCCTAGGCTTCACAATAGAAGAAAACGGTTTAAATGCTAAAATGCATAACTCATCCTCAGGCTCAAACTCATCACTGATTCTATAACCGAAGTCTAAATTTCAATGCTATAAACTCATCACTGATACTTGATATCTAAGCTAATAACTCATCAACGATATAATGGCAAGGCTAGAAAGAAGATTAGGCTCAACATGTACCATAAAATGTTACAATACACAATCATCTTACAAAGCCTCGTAAGCATGCTATAATACTCAAGCAATGCATAACCAAACATATCAACATGTAATTCAAAGTAATGTGTGGTTTTTGTCGGGATCGAGTGGCCACTCATCTCGACGTTTATCCCCAATTCGATCGTCATTGAATCATACCTGAATATGGATAATAAGCTAGCCCAATCTACGAGCTTGATCAAACTTCTACCAATTTGAAATCGGAGATCTCGAGTTCTTCGATCTTCAACTCAATATGAAAATGAAGTACCGATATGCTATAAAAATCAGCAAACAACTAAACTACAACACAACTCAATCAATAGTTCAAAAGTCTAGATATTTCTGAAATAGGCGGCGTAACGGCTAAAAATCGGCAACCGAAACTCAAATATAACAACATATTAATCTTTTCCCATCTCACACCAAACATATATCATCATGTATATACACGTCCAACCATATTTCAAAATTGAACATTTCAAATATTTCTTTGAAAATTCACAACAAATCAAATCGACGATCTTTCCCCGATCCGTCTTCGAATATATAATCGATACTATCTCAAGCACATGTATAACCAATAATAATAAAATTCCATCTTCAAATTTAAAATCAAGTATGATAGAACTTAAGAAAAGTTGTACCAAAACGTAGCTCTCGGAGCGGTGATCGCGAATATATATTCAACTCGCAATTCTGACGGCCGGATCACGCAAAATCGAAGCTTTAAAGATGATTAAAATGGCGGGGGTTTCAGTTTTTGTTCTTCTCCTCTTCTTTGCTGCTGAATCACATGTAAATGGTGATGATGGAAGGGAAAGATTAGATATATTCAAGAAAATAGTAGTTTAGTCCCTGAACTTTGGTTTATTGCAAATCAGTCCACGAATAAGCGATTTAATTCAATTTCAATCCTAAAAAATTTAAGAACATTAGAATTTAAATCTAAACTCCAAAATTCTCAAATTAAATATTCTTGGTTTAAAATTAAATAATTTTGGGCCTTACATGTCGCATTCACGGCACGGGCGGGCGAGTTTATGGATGCGGGCGCACTGTTGCTTCGAGCCAAGAAATTCAATTTCATGTTTTCTTCAATATTTTCATTACTTTCTTGATATTTTTGGACTTCAATATCACAATAAACCCTTCAAAAATGATCTTCAATCATTCAGACTTGATTCTCATTAATTCCAAATCCTTCAACTCTCGATTGTAAATCACGGAGCAAATATTGGAACAATATGAATCTTCGAGCGCCTCCTAGATTCATATCAGACTCCCCTTCTTCAAAAATATTTGTCCTCAAATCTTGTCCCTTGTCTACAAAAACCAACCAAGAATTAGAAACCCCTAAAATATTTTCCACATGAACTAGTATACCTTGCTTACTCAAAACCATATCAAGACTCAAGAAATTTTTCGTGCACAAATTAAACACCTCACATCATTAGCATGCAAAAACATGATTAATATTCCATTAAGCATTACAATAATCAAGTTCCTCCCTTCTTAGACCTAGTTAACCCCAACACAAAATTCATAGTTAAGTACAACTATTGTTTTCTAGGAATAAGAAAAGTTGTACCAAAACGTAGCTCTCGGAGCGGTGATCGCGAATATATATTAAACTCGCAATTCTGACGGCCGGATCACGCAAATTCAAAGCTTTAAAGATGAAGAAAATGGCGTAAGTTTCAGTTTCTGTTCTTCTCCTCTTCTTTGCTGCTGAATCACGTGTAAATGGTGATGATGCAAGTGGAAGATTAGACATATTCAAGCAAATTGTAGTTTAGTCCCTGAACTGTAACGCCCCAAAATTTATCTACCAAATTAATTAGAAATTAAAATAATTATGGAGTTCATAAATTAATTATTATTGCTAATGAGATTATAGAGTGTATTTTCAAAATACACGTGTCAGTTAGTCAATGAATTTGACTATTTCTGGATATCTGGTATTTTTGGCATTTTGAAATAATTATTGACATATTGAAATAAAAATAATTATTTATGCCAGATAAATTAATTTGGAAGAATATTTGGCCGAGTGGACTGGTCAGATTCTAAATTGGATTTAGTATTTAATTTGAAAAATTATGAGTCCAATTGACTAGTCAAAGTCAATAATTTCAGAAAGATATTAATTGATGTTGGGTGTGTGTATCAGAAAAATATCAGATTGGAGACTAATTTTACCAATTGGGTATCAAATAATTAGTTCGATACCCGGAAATATCGGATTACTATAAATAGGAAAACATGCACAAAAACATCAGAAAATAAAATACAGAGTAAATAATTATTTCCCAATTTTTGAATTCCCGACTGGTATTGTAGCACATCTCACGTTTTCCATCGCCGGCCGTTTGTCGGAGCCCCGATAAAAAATATTGCCAGTAACTTTGTAGCCAAGATCCAAACGAGTCTATTGGTACCAAGAAATCAAAGATCCGACGGTTGGATCGCTGGGAAATTGACGAAGACCAGTCGGAATTCGCGAAGGTACTATTTATCGTCTTCTACGTTTGAAATTTCGTGATTTGAGCTTGCTTTTGTTGGTTTTTGAGTTGCTAGATGATTGTAGATGATGTATAGAACATTTCCTAAGCTTTTGGTAGCTTTTTTTTGGCGTATATAGGGCGGATCGGGGCATTTTTGCGTCGCCGGAATTCCATCATTTTTCTCAGATCCCGGTCGCCTTGAGGATCTATTCCGGTCATGGCTTAGTGCAATAGAATCATCTCGTTGAGCTCTACAAGCCAGAAAAATTTCATAATTTTTTGACGAAGTTTGGATCGCCGCCATCGTGCCGCCGCGTCGCCACCGTCTTCCCCATTTTCCAGCGACCTCCGATGTGTTAACCATTTTTTATCGTCTTGATGTGATAGATCCAAATATCCAAGTTTCGAGTCGAGATTCGAAACAGTGAAGCTGTGAGAACGCGATAAAGTTTGCAAATTTATCGGTCAAAGTTTGACCAAAGTTGACCGCTGTTGACTTTTGTATATTATGTGATTTTTCGCAGACTGAAAGCTATTTGAGGATATCTAATGGCAGAAATCAGCATTCTAGGGATTTGAGCATTTACAGATTTGGAAAATTGAGGTATGAGCTGATGTTGATTTCGAAGGGAATGAATACTCGAGCGAGTTTGAGATTCTCGAGTTTCCGTTAAAATCACATACTTGCATGTTTATTTGATTATCTGATATTGAATGAGAGTTTAGATGATTAATTGATTTTCGATATTATTTGAAAGACAAGAGTCTGTCTATCTGAAATTGTTTGAAGTAAGTGATGCATATATTCGATTTAAAAAGCATGTGGTTGCTTATTTGAATTACTTCAATGATTTTCAATATTATATTCATGAGTTTAAATATATGAATTGAATGAGATGACATCTACGATATTTTGATGTCTGAATGAAGAGATTTGTTATTTTAATTTGATTTAATTGCATTTGTGTCATATGCATTCATATTGAGCCTGATTCCTTGATTTTTGAGAGGGCTTAGTTGACCAGATTTGAATTAGACGTTCTGGGGATTATAGTCGAGTGGCACTGGTAGGCGATTTACTATAGTGGTCGATCAACTCTCTATTGAATGCTCCAGAGTCTAGAGGATTGAAGTATATATCGTCCACCTCGAAAGGGGAAGTCGGTGTGATTGTTGTGATATTTTATCATCGGGATCCCAACAGAAGAATTGAAGAACTGAATTACCTTTTGATTATCCGATTTGATAATCTATGATTTAGATACATGCATTTCAATTTTGCATTATTATTGAAAAATATATCTTTTATATCATGATTTTGATATACGTATTTGATATTGCATGTTTACGTCATTTGTACTGGGATTTTATTCTCACTGGAGTTATTCGGCTGTCGTCTTGTTTTGTATGTGTACTTGACAACATGTGGTGCAGGAGTTAGTCAGAGTCGGCATGGTTAGCTTGGGATCGAACGATAGACGTGAGGCGTCGGTTTAGAAGTTGAATAACTTTTAGAACTTGTTGTATATATAAAAAAAATATTGTCTTTTTTATTTTTGTTTATTGTATGATTTATATTTGATTAGATTATTAGAACCGAGGTCCTCACATTAAGTGGTATCAGAGCTGTAAGTTTCTTGGACTGGAAATAGAAGGGAGTGAGCGAGGTAGATCGACTCCGCATGAATTTATTCTTTCGCATGTGATTGATTTCAGTGTTTGATTACCTGAATTATATGCGAGCATGCTTTACTGATTCAGAATTATATCCTATATGATTATGTGAATTGATTTTAAAGCATGCATGATATGAATAAATAATCAGAACCGATTCGAGATTGAGAATTTGAACGCTCATGCGATTACATGAGTATGATGATAGGAGGATGATCTAACAGAGTTGATGATTATGATATTTTGATTTATGTGATTATTTAGATTTTTATGTGAAGCCGATAGTATTGAGAAAGAAATCAAATCAAAAATGTTGAAAGATAAGATGATTTAGAATATGATCAAATGATATTTTTTTTTTGTAATTAATGAATTTGTATTATATTTTGGGATTTCTGCATGAGATTTAATGCAGGATTTTGTATGAGATAGATAAAGATAAGTCAAATCAAGATTTGATGAGATTGGCTACATATGTCATGAGATTGACATGATAAAGATGATGTATGTTCTTGCGGAGATTGAATTTAAACCACTCGAAGTTTATTGTGGCTTAGAATGATCGAGGTAAGAATTCTTTTGACCTTGAATTATTGATGTGAATATTGTGATGTGAGTTTTGAGAGAGTGTGGTATAATACTCTGAGATCAAAACTAGATGTTTTAAAACACCCATTTTGGGTAGATGATTCGATTTATCAGAGATGATAAGCTTTAATTTTGTTTGATATCACGAGATTGGGTAGAAGTGAATTATGTTGTAGCCCGTACCCGAAATTGGTAATTATGTGTTAATCAATAATGTTAGTTAAAGTTAAACATGATTAAGGGGATGTCAATTAGATTAACGGAGCCCGGAAATAGACACAGAATGATCAGAAATGGTCCGGAGGGTCAGGCAGAACGGAAGCAACGTCCAGGGAATGGAAGGAACGTTCTGCAGCTGATGTCATCCGTGAAGTCAAACAATATTACGTCATTTCTTACGCACTTGATGGGACATCGGAAGCAACGATGATGAATGGAAGCAACGTTCGTCAGGAAGAATGGACGCAACGATGATGAACAGACGTTCCGTTCGTGGTCTATAAATAGGGGTGCCGAGGTTCACTTTCGGACACACCATTCACCTCTTCTCTCTCGTTTCTTCAACATTCTAGCTTAGATCTAGGGCATTCTAGGCATCCCATTGGGAATCCGGAAGTGGCATAGCCATCCAGGCGTCGTAGCGGAGCTGTGGCCTAGTTTTGAGACAATCGACAGCAAAGGGCTAACGACAGACGCATGTATAGCTTTTGCTTCCTAAAAATATTTAGGAGTATGCAATAGCTTAGTTAAGGCTTTTGGAGCACTATAATGATATTAGTATCATTTGGTAGTGTAGTACGGATTTTAGGCGTGGACTAGAGCTGGCTAGAGCTTGCCTAGTATTTGAGGTACGAAAGTATTGTTCGAGATATCCTGACTGAGTATGCATGTATTATGTGACTGCATGATTTATATGACATGACTTTATGCTGCATACATTTGCATCTTGAACTATCTCTTTTGAGATGTCTGTTAGTAGGGTTTCACCCTATCTTGTTAGTGGATGGACTTCCATCGATTTGGGTCCGGAGTATCCACTGGTATTTCGGTATGGGAGCCACCTCCTGAAGTGACGGCACATCGTGCTACATACCAGGGCCCGGTCTGTCTTTGTTATCAAATTATTGACCTCAAGTTTGTAGGGAGTTCACTTTGCATTCATGTATACCCATACTCTCGTCCTGAGCATTTTATGCTCACGTCTCGTACTCTGTGTCTTTGGACACCCTATTCAATGGGGCAAGTTTGCGATTGGATGAGGCGGGTGGATCCAAGAGGGGCTAGGCAGTGGTTGGCCAGGTGGAGCTTCGTCTAGGGTTTATCTTTCTGTTGTATTGGGTTGATACAACGTTCGATTTGGTTGTATAACTATTTGGGTATTTACAAATTCCTTTCCTTGGGATTGTATTAATGTTTATTGTTTTCGCAGCTTATTCTGGTATACTGTTTGATTAAGTTAATTGCATGCCTAAGTTCTGTTTAGTAGGTGATCTCTGTAAGGGTCACAACATTTATGGTATCAGAGCATGCATAGTATTCTTGGGATTAAGATTCTGCATAAGATAACCATGAGGTACTTTTGTAGATGGCGGACTATGATGACAGAGTAGCCATGGTAGTGGAGGTGCATGCTGGGGAGATGATGATCGTGAGCGTCGTCGGGAACGTCATCATCGTCATCATGATGAGGATCGTTTCAGCGTGTGCCGATTGTTGAAGATGGGTCCTAAGCCCTTGGTTGGAGGTGAGTCTCCGGAGGATGCAGAGAACTGGTTAGACCGCATGGAGACTTGTTTCCAGACGTTCTGTTGTACTGAGGAGCAGAAGATGGAGACGCTTGGTTATCTTCTGGACGGGCGAGCCCGTAAGTGGTGGAGATTCACTTCTGCACCATTCGTCATGGCGAGAGGAGTTGCCACTTGGGCCGAGTTTTGCATAGCTTTTCAGAAGCTGTATTTTCCTCCTGCACTCTGTCAGGCGAAGGTGGGTGAGTTACTGAGTCTGCGACAGGGAGCCATGTCTATTGACGAGTATCAGCAGAAGTTCTTTGATCTGTTATCCTATTGACCCGAGATTGCTGACAGCTCTGAGATGAAGTACAATATGTTCCTTCAGGGTATCAAACTTGAGATTCATGATTGTGTGGCAGTTGGTGATGACATGACCTACGAGGGTTTGGTGAGCCGTTGTCACCAGGCGGAGGACATCATTCGATGGAATAGGTCTTTCTCTTAGTCTAGGCCTGTGAGTTCTTTGGGTCCCCGAGCTCAATCTTTCAAGAAGTCCGGATCTACTTTTTCTTCCTCTAGTCCCGATGGTGTTGTTCGTTTTGGGAAGAAGGATAAGTGCGACCATTGCGGGAAGAACCATCCGACCGACAAATGTCGTAGAGCTTCTGGAGCTTGTTTCCGATGTGGAGAGGTTGGTCATCTCCAAAGGGATTGTCCACTATCTGGGGGAGGCGGTTCTGGTTCAGGATCGGGTTCTCAGGCCACCGTTCAGCAGAGGTCGCAGGGATAGCCTGCTGAGAGTTCTCACATGAAGCCGTGGGCTTCTGGCCAGGTGTTTGCCTTGAGGCATGATCAGGCAGTGGACGAGAATGAGAAGGTCATCGCAGGTACATTTTTGTTATATGATATACCTGCTCTTGTACTTATTGACACTGGTGCATCTCATTCCTTCATTTCTGCACGTTTTGTTAAGAGGCATAAGTTACCATGCATTGCACTAGACGTAGTAGTTTCTATTTCTAATCCGACGGGTCAATCTTCTTTGGCTAAGAGTCTAGTGATGGGTTGCCCTTTAGAGTTCGAGGGAAATATTCTGATAGCGAATCTCATGGTTCTTGCGATGGATGACTGCGATTGTATTCTCGTGATAGACATGCTGACTACCTATCGAGCTTCAGTGGACTGCTATCAGAGATTAGTACGCTTTCATCCGGATGGGAGTGATAGCTGGTTTTTCTATGGTGAGGGAGCGCGACCCCCGATGCCTTTGGTATAAGCTTTGAGGGCCTGTCGAGCTCTAGAGTCTGGCGGGGAAGGCTACCTTATCTATGCAGTTGATTTGTTCGCTGAGAACATTGGGATAGAGAGTATTCCTGTTGTGGATGAATTCCCAGATGTATTTCCAGATGAGATTTCGGGTATTCCTCCTGCTAGGGAAATCGAGTTTGGCATAGAGTTGATGTCGGGTACTTTGCCTATTTCTCGAGCACCGTATCGTTTGGCTCCGTTAGAGATGCGAGAGTTAAAGAATCAGTACAAAATCTTTTGAAAAAGGGGTACATCCGTCCTAGTGTATCTCCTTGGGGAGCTCCTGTTCTTTTTGTGAAGAAGAAGGATGTGTCTATGCAGCTATGCATCAACTATCGGCAGCTGAATCGGGTTACTGTGAAGAACAAGTATCCTTTGCCTCGCATTGATGACTTGTTTGATCAGTTGCAGGGTACTTCGGTTTACTCCATGATTGACTTGAGATGTGGGTATCATCAGATGAGAGTACGAGATCAGGACATAGCCAAGACTGCATTCTGTACTCGCTATGGGCTTTACGAGTTTCTAGTGATGCCATTTGGATTGACTAACGCACCGAATATATTTATGGATCTGATGAACCGTGTCTTCAGGGAGTTTTTGGACAAGTTTGTCGTGGTCTTCATTGATGACATCCTGGTGTATTCGCGTAATGCGGACGAGCATGTTTCTCACTTGCGGTTGGTACTGCAGACTCTTCAGGATGAGCTGTTGTACGCCAAGTTGAGTAAGTGTGAGTTCTGGATGGATCAAGTGGTCTTTCTTGGCCATATCATATGAAGGGAGGGGATTTCTGTTGATCTGAGAAATATTGAGGTTGTGTTTAATTGGTCGCATCCGACGACGGTTGCTGAGATCCGTAGTTTTCTGGGTCTAGCAGGTTATTATCGTCGCTTTATTCTGAACTTCTCTCAGCTAGCTCGACCGTTGACGCAGCTTACCCGCAAGGGTGTTGATTTCGAGTGGTCCTCAAAGTGTGAGGAGAATTTTTGTGAGCTTTAATGACGGTTGACTTCTGCGCCGGTGTTGGCATTACTTTCAGGATCTGGAGAGTATGTGGTTTACACAGATGCTTCTCTTCAGGGGTTGGGTTGTGTCCTAACTCAGAATGGGCATGTGATCGCATAAGCTTCTAGACAATTGATGTTGCACGAAGACAATTATCCGGTTCTTGACTTGGAGTTGGCAGCCATTGTGTTCGCTTTGAAGATCTGGCGTCATTATCTGTTTGGCGAGAAATTTGAGATCTTCACTGACCACAAGAGTCTCAAGTATTTGTTCACTCAGGAGGAGTTGAACATGAGACAGAGACGTTGGATGGACTTGCTTAAGGATTATGATTGCGAGATTAAGTACCATCCGGGAGCCGCTAATCTCACCGCTGATGCCATGAGTCGCAAGGTGCGACTATCCGCACTTCAGATTTGTTCGATGTCTAGTGCGATCAGAGATTGTTGTTCTTCAGGGTATACCTTCATGCACAAGAAAGTTATGCAGAGTATCCAGATGCTTGCGATATTATCTGAGCCAGCTTCATATTTGCGGATTAGGGATGCTCAGATGTCTGATCCGAAGACCCAGCGTTTGGCTCGTCTAGCTAACGAGGGTAGCACGTCTGGATTTAACTATCAGTCAAATGGTTTTCTGTGTTTCTCTGGTAGGCTAGTGATTCCGGAGGATGAAGAGTTTCGAGGGGAGATTTTGTCTCAGGCACATCGCACTAAGTTGAGTATTCATCCGGGGAGCAACAAGATGTACAAGGATATACATACTCGGTTTTGGTGGAAAGGTATGAAACGCAGCGTGTATCAGTATGTTTCAGATGCTTGGGCTGTCAGCAGGTCAAGGCAGAACACCGACGACCTGGAGGTTTGTTTCACAGTCTGCCTATTACTGAGTGGAAATGAGAGCTTATCACGATGAATTTTGTGACCCATTTGCCGGTATCCTCGAGGAATTGTGATGCTATCTGGGTTGTGGTGGACCGACTCACCAAGTCAGTGCATTTAATTGTTTATAACCAAGAGTACTCTGTAGATCGCATGGCGTGATTGTACATTCAGGAGATCGTTCGACTTCATGGAGTGCCTATGAGCATTGTCAGCGATCAAGATCTCAGGTTAACTTCTAGGTTCTGGGAGAGTGTTCAGCGTGCGATGGGTACTACTCTCAGTTTGAGTACTGCCTATCATCCGGATACAGATGGTCGGTCAGAGCGCACTATCCGTACTTTGGAGGTTATTCTTCGAGCGTGCTCTATGGACTTTGGTTCAGCCTCACAGGATCATTTTCCATTGATTGAGTTCGCATACAACAACAGCTATCATACTAGCATTGGGATGGAACCTTTCGAGGCGTTGTATGGGCGACGCCGTCGTACTCCACTCTTCTGGGAAGAAGTAGGGGAGAGACAGGCTGAGGGACCAGAGTTAGTTTAGCAGAAAGCCGATGTTGTTGATCAGATCAAGAAACAGATTAAGATTGCACAGGATCGTCAAGCCAGCTACGCTAATACTAAGCATAGGCCTCTGCAGTTTGATGTTGGGGAGAAAGTGTTTCTGAGAGTGTAACCTTTCCGCAGAATTCTCAGATTTTGGCCTCAAGGGCATGTTGTCGCCCAGGTTTATCGGTCCGTTTGAGATCTTAGAGAGCATTGGCGATTTGGCTTATCGTCTGGCTTTGTCACCGTATCTGTCCAGTATTCACGACGTGTTCCACGTATCTCTATTGCGATGGTATGTGGCAGATCTGTCTCATATTCTGCAGCCGTCTAAAGTTTAGGTGGATTTGGGTTTGACCTATGTTGAGAGACCTACTCGTAACCTGAATCATAAGGATAAGGTCTTGCGGAATAAAGTCATTCCTCTGGTTCTAGTTCAGTGGCAGCACCAAGGCACTGAAGAAGCCACTTGAGAGCTGGAAAGCAGGATGCGTACAGAACATCCTGAGTTGTTTGGATTTCCTTTTCGAGTTGTATTCAGTTGTAAACTCTGTAAATTTTTGATTTGAATAAAGAATGTTTCTGCATATTGTTTTACATTTAGTACTTAAGATCTAATTTCGGGAACGAAATATCTTAAGTGGGGGAGAATATAGTAGCTCGTACCCGAAATTGGTAATTAAGTGTTAATCAATCATGTCAGTTAAAGTTAAACATGATTAAGGGGATGTCAATTAGATTAACGGAACCCGAGAATAGACCCAAAATGATCAGAAATGGTCCGGAGGGTCAGGCAGAACGGAAGCAACGTTCTGCAGCTGATGTCATCCGTGACGTCAAACAATATTACGTCATTTCTTACGCACTTGATGGGACATCGGAAGCAACGATGGTGAACAGAAACAACGTTCGTCAGGTAGAACGGACGCAACGATGAGGAACTGACGTTCCGTTCGTGGTCTATAAATAGGGGTCCCGAGGTTCACTTTCAGACGCACAATTCACCTCTTCTCTCTCGTTTCTTCAGCCTTCTAGCTTAGATCTAGGGCATTCTAGGCATCTCGTTGGGAATCCGAAAGTGGCATAGCGATCCAGGCATCGTAGCGGAGCAGTGTCCTAGTTTTGAGACAATCGACAGCAAAGGGCTAACGACGGATGCATGTATAGCTTTTGCTTCCTAAAAATATTTAGGAATATGCAATAGCTTAGTTAAGGCTTTTGGAGCACTATAATGATATTAGTATCATTTGGCAGTGTAGTGCGGATTTTAGGCATGGACTAGAGCTGGTCAGAGCTTGCCTAGTATTTGAGGTACGAAAGTACTGTTCGAGATATCCTGACTGAGTATGCATGTATTATGTGACTGCATGATTTATATGACATGACTTTATGCTGCATACATTTGCATCGTGAGCTATCTCTTTTGAGATGTCTATAAGTAGGGTTTCACCCTATCCTGTTAGTGGATGGACTTCCTGTTGGAAAACAGGGCTCTCAGATCAATCACGATTGATACCCGGTGCAGCGGAAGTTTAAAAATTTTATCATGGAACAATTCCATGGTGTGGGTATCAACCATTCAACGATTAAATTATTGTGTGTGTAAAATTCAAATAACAATTAATTAAATTTTACCTTCAATCTCGAATCGAGATTAATGGACACCACACAGATTTCTCTGCGCTTCTTGTATCTCCCAGGAACTGATGAACTCCTTCAATCAGGTCCACGAATGGGGTTTAAATCCCTCTGATAGATTGCACTAGAAAATCTATCAGAAGTTTTTTGCGAAGAGATTAAACGAATCTGATTCGTTATTCCTGGCTGCAATTCAAAAATCACAGACCGGAATTTCTCTGACAGAGCAAGGAGGGTTCGGCCGATTTAATTATGAGAGAGGCTAGGGTTCGAAATTTTGCTCTCAAAATAATGACCTGTTGTATCTAATTTCTGTACTGCAATAACTTATTTATAATGCAGGCCACTAACAGCTTAGGGCCCATTAGTTATAAGTTGAGGCCCGACAAGCAAAGCCCACACGTTCAGAAATTAATATAAAATTCATCGTGACTCCGATTGATGAACCGATTTCACCAATGTGCACAGAAACCATTTCTGCACATTTTAAAGTCAAGATAAATTTTCCTGAATCCGAATTCAGTGGTTTCCAAAAATGTCCATCCCTATGTCATTTTAGGAAATCCTACTCCCTTACTCTTATTTAAGAAGTCCAACTTCTTTATTCATTAAATTTAACTCTTTAAATTTAACTATCTCAACGGGGATTAAAACTCCATTACACTGTGTGACCCTCAATGGTTCAGGGATACAGCTAGCCGTGGGCTCACAACTCCTTGTGACTCGGAACAACAATTTCCGACTTGCCCAACGAATCATGGTAAAGCGCCTAGCAACATCGCCCCATGATTCCCTAGGTATCACTGATAGTGCCTACAAGAACCAGTAGATTTTGGTTAGCGTACAGTACGGTCCCTTCATCCATATATCCCGATCGAATCAACAACCATTGGTATATCGAGAGTCGCTCAAGATTCGATAACTATGCAATGCATCTTGAAGATCAAATTAGTGACATCGCATGTGCTACTAAGAAACCATTTCTTAAATCACATCAAGTACTCTGGCCAGAGATTTGTCACACTAATATCTCCTCAGATCGCATAGGATATCCACACTCGCAAGTATGTGGTGAATCCTTGACAACAATGCATTGACTCCTATATGTGTCGTAACTGTACCCAATCTCGACACCTGATGACCCCATAGAGTCGGTAAACGAGTCAAAGCACAGCACTAGCATATAGAGTCTCCATGATGTTTCAAGTCGTAAGGACTAATGGTGTACAACCAAAACCGCGGACTTTATCCACTCGATAAGTGATAACCACTTGGAAAGTCCGGATAGGGTAGTTCGATTATTCATCCTATGAATATCCATTTGCATGCTTCGAACATCTCCATGTTCCCTACCAATGAAACGTGGTACTCCGCATCGCAAATGCTAGTCTCAAACTCGAGCGATCCTTATCCTTATTATCGGACGGCTCAATCGACTAGGAACGGTTTTTTAGAATATACAGTGACTATAAGATGTATTTCATGATAGACATCTCCATGTTCTACCACATCTTACATTACACTATAGAATATTCAAGGTCTTTATCAAAACAACAATAGTATATCACAATATAACAATATGAAGTAATATAAAGTCATTGCCATAAAAGTGTAAATAATATTAAACAAAAGATTGTTTATACAAAGAGTCATCAAAGCCCATAGCCACACAGTTGGCTCACTGGGCACCCACTCTTACAATCTCCCACTTGCCCTATAGCCAACTAGTCATACTACGTAGACCCATTGCTTCGCGATGTTTGTCAAACAATGGTCCTGGCAAGGGCTTAGTAAGCGGATCAGCGATATTGTCTGCAGAGGCCACTCGTTCGACAATGATGTCTCCTCTTTCCACAATCTCCCGGATTATGTGGTATTTCCTCAGTACGTGTTTGGATCTTTGATGAGACCTTGGTTCCTTTGCTTGAGCAACGGCACCCGTGTTGTCACAGTACACACGGGACTGGACCAACAAATTCAGGAATGATGCCCAACTCTTGGACGAACTTCCTCATCCAAACGGCCTCTTTAGCAGCAGCTGATGCTGCAATGTATTCAGCCTCAGTGGTGGAATCCGCTGTGGTGTCCTGCTTGGAACTCTTCCAAGAGACAGCACCGCCATTGAGCATGAACACAAATCCAGAGGTTGACTTCGAGTCATCCACATCACTTTGGAAGCTAGAGTTGGTATAGCCTTCCAATTTGAGTTCTCGTCCTCCATAAACCATGAACATATTCTTAGTCCTTCGCAAGTACTTAAGAATGTCCTTCACGGCTTTCCAATGCATTTGACCAGGATTAGACTGA
Organism: Henckelia pumila; assembly: GCF_033568475.1. Taxonomy (NCBI): domain Eukaryota; kingdom Viridiplantae; phylum Streptophyta; class Magnoliopsida; order Lamiales; family Gesneriaceae; genus Henckelia; species Henckelia pumila. Next base: position 107,307,075 of record NC_133122.1, read on the forward strand.
TATCTGCTCGTGACACTCAGAGCAAATGCTACATCCGGTCTGGTAGATATCATCCCATACATGATACTACCTATAGCTGACGCATATGGTACATGTGTCATATTCTCTATCTCTTAATCAGTCTTGGGACACATAGACTTGGATAGAGAAACTCCATGACACATGGGTAGATGTCCTCTTTTGGACCCATCCATTGAAAACCGTTTCAATATGGTATCGATGTAGGTTGATTGAGTGAGTCCTATCATTCTCTTAGACCTATCTCTATAGATCTGTATCCCAAGAATGTAGGATGCCTCTCCCAAATCCTTCATCGAAAATCTACCTGATAACCATATCTTTGTTGACTGCAACATCCCTACATCATTCCCAATGAGTAGGATGTCATCAACATAAAGTACTAAGAATGTCACCGCATCCTTAACTACTTTCTTGTACACGCAAGGTTCCTCCGGGTTCTTGATGAAACCAAAATCTTTAATTGTTTCATCAAATTTCTGGTTCCAACTTCTTGATGCTTGTTTTAGACCATAAATTGATCTCTGAAGCTTACATACCTTATGCTCGCTTCCCATGGATGTGTACCCCTCAGGCTGCTTCATATAGATTTCTTCCTTAATGTCTCCATTAAGAAAAGCAGTCTTCACATCCATTTGCCATATCTCATAGTCATACCATGCAGCTATGGCAATCAGGATTCTTATGGACTTGAACATTGCAACTGGTGAAAAGGTTTCATCATAGTCAACTCCTTGCCTTTGAGTATAACCTTTCGCCACCAATCGCGCCTTGTAGGTCAATACCTTACCATCAGGCCCAAGCTTTCTCTTGTAGATCCATTTACACCCTATTGGAACAATTCCATCGGGAGGATCTACTAAAGACCAAACTTGGTTTGTATGCATCGAATCCAATTCTGACTGCATAGCTTCAAGCCATAAATTCGAATCCGCATCAGAAATTGCTTCCTTGAAGTTTCATGGATCACATCCAATGTCGGGTTCATCTTGATCCCCTTCAAGAAGAAGACCATATCGAACTGGAGGTCTAGAAGTCCTTTTGGATCTTCTAGGTGCAGGCGTGTCCAGCAATGGTTCCTGAGGTGTAGGATCGTTATTTTGTATTTCGGGTTCTTCTCGAACTTCTTCGAGTTCCATCATCTCGCCTTTCTTATCCAATAAGAACTCCTTCTCCAAGAAGGTGGCATTCCTAGAAACAAACACCTTTGTTTCAGCAGGATAATAGAAATAATATCCGATTGAATTCTTAGGATACCCTACAAAATAACATAAGCTGGATCGACTATCCAACTTATCTCCCACTGTCCGCTTCACGTAAGCAGGACATCCCCAAATCCTCAAGTACGAATACTTAGGAGCTTTGACATTCCATAATTCGTATGGTGTTTTGTCCACTGCTTTAGTGTGGACGTTGTTCAACAACAATACCGCCGTTTCAAGCGCATAGCCCCAAAACGAAGGTGGAAGCTCAGTGAAGCTCATCATAGATCGAACCATGTCCAACAAAGTTCGATTACGACGCTCCGATACACCATTAAGCTGTGGTGTCATAGGAGGAGTCCACTGAGAGAGAATCCCATTCTCTTTCAGATAGTCCAAAAACTCGGTACTCAAGTATTCTCCACCTCGATCCGATTGAAGTGCTTTAATACTTTTACCTAGCTTGTTTTCTACTTCAGCCCTGAATTCTTTGAACTTTTCAAATGCTTCAGACTTATATTTCATTAAATATAAATACCCATACCTTGAATAATCATCAGTAAAGGTAATGAAGTAGGTGTGGCCATGTTGAGTCCCTACTCTAAATGGACCACAAACATCTGTATGGATCAAATCCAACAGATTCTGACTACGCTCAGGTTTCCCCTTAAAAGGAGATTTAGTCATTTTTCCTTTTAGGCAGGATTCACAAGTAGGTAGAGAATTAATATCAGACATATCAAACATGCCCTCTCCCACTAGCTTGTTCATCCTCCTTGAGGAAATATGACCTAGCCTAGCATGCCAAAGGTTTGCCGGGTTTTGACTATCGATTTTCCTTTTGTTTGTTGTCGCCGGTTTATCAACATAATTCACTGGAACGTCTTTTAGTTTTAAGTTGTATAGATCGTTTTCAAGTTGTCCATTTCCAATTAAACATTCATTCTTGTAAATATTGCAAATCCCATTCACAAAATTGCAAGAATAACCATCTCTATCAAGCATTGAAATAGAAATAATGTTTTTAATTAAATCTGGCACAAATAAAACATCTCTTAACAATAATTTAAAACCGTTCTGCAAAGTCAAACAAACATCTCCAATGGCCGTAGCTTCAACTCTGGAACCATTCCCGAGCCTCAGCTGGGTCTCACCCATTCTAAGCCTGCGACTTCTTGTCATCACCTGCAAATCATTGCAAATGTGAGATCCACATCCGGTATCCAATACCCAAGAAGTTGTATTAAGTGACATGTTTATTTCAATATAGAACATACCCTTTGCAGTTCCCAACTGCTCAAGATATTCCTTGCAGTTGCGCTTACAATGACCCGGCTTCTTGCAGTAATGGCAAACATCCTTGGATTTTCCATTGTTTGAAGCCTTTGTCTTTTGCTTCTTCTCGGGCTCGACTTTCTTGGGTGGGGTAGAACGTTTCTTGCCCTTCATACTTGGCCCCTTCTTCGCAGAAGATGAGGAGCCCACCAAGAAAGCTGGCTTATCCTTCTTAAGTGTGGATTCATATGTAACGAGCATATTGACCATCTCTTCAAGGGTGGCCTCTATCTTGTTCATATTAAAATTTATCACAAATCCATCAAATGAAGAAGGAAGAGACAGAAGCAATAAATCCACATTGAGTTCATGCTCCAACACCAAATCTAGGGTCGCCAACTTCTGTATGAGCCAAATCACTCGTACCCCATGATCACGGACCGAAGTCCCTTCACGCATGCGGCACGTCATCAACTCCTTAACAGTAGCGAACCTTTCAGCCCTCGACTGAGCCCCAGAAGTTCCTTGAGTTGCGTGTGAATGTCAGCAGCATTCACCGTGTCCTCAAATCGCCTCTGGAGTTCATCAGACATCGAGGCTTGCATATAGCATTTGGTCTTGATGTCATGGTCACACCATGCATCAAGTTTGGCCAATTCCTCCGGACTTATGTCAGATGGTGCTTCCTTCGGAGGTGCTTTCTCTAACACGTAGAGCATTTTCTCCGAAGTTAAGACAATCTTCAACTTCCGGAACCATTCCGTATAGTTGGCGCCAGTCAACTTGTTTTGTTCGAGGATCGAGAATAATGGATTACGCGAATTCATCGTATGAAATACTGAAAAGAAAAACAGACATATATCAATGATTGTTTAACAATTTACTAAGACATAAAATAGGCGAATTTAATTTTATGAATCTCACTCCCACTATTTTAACGATTTCACTACCCTCTAGTGAAAACGGGAAACTTTTTCCTTAGTGAGAACATGGAGTCCAATTGACAAACTTATGGTCCCGAATAATATCAGCCAACCATAATTCTCAAAAGGTAGAGCCCAATTGCTTCCAAAGCAACCCCCATGTGTTTACCTCATGTCCAATAAGGGCCCAATAATATGACGCCGTTTAAAGTGACATGTCAAGATGACCCATCAATATTAAGTTGTGATGGACGGTCGCCATGTGGATCCCCCAATAATATGAGCCGATCCCATGGGAGTTCCACCCAACTTACAACATTTGTCGATCCAATGTACAGCTTTCCGACGGACGGGCCCCCCCAATAATATGAGCCGGACCGTATCCGCGGGTAGCATCACATACATTGACCGTTGATGGAAGGTGGGAACATTTAAACAAATTTAAATTTCCTTTATTTATCTTGATATAAATTTTAAATCATATTTAAAATGAGGGATTTTTAATTATAAAAATATTTGTCTCATCATATTCATTTTATTGCATGCTTGCCGGATTCACGCAATTTATGTCTAAACATGCATACAATCATAATATCAAATATTATATAGGATGATCGATTCCATTTCTAATTGACCCGTGGTTGCCAATCACGGGTCTTAGTCCAATCCTAGGTAATATGCAGTATGCAATGCAATCCTATTACATGTGCTTCCAATTTACATTTCTTCAGTCTTTATTGTCTGCTGGGCCCACCGTCTTCAAATCTTGATCTCCCACTAAATCTAATGTATTTACAATAAATAACAATGACAAGTAGGGGATACATTTTTAGGGGTGGGAACGGGCTATAAACCAAGCCCACTTTTATTACATATGACATTCATATCGGGCCATAAACCAGGCCCATTAATAAAACCAACAACAATAAAAACAAAATGTAAATTCCTAACATACACCTACAAAATTGGTCATGGCAATCGATCATCCTTATCCAATAACATTTAATTCAAAATTAATTTATTGGATAACATGCAGTGGCAATTCAAATTTAAACAAGATAAAATCATATTTTATATATAAAATCTCATTTCACATATAAAATCATATTTTATCTCTATATCAAATAAAATCATATTTTATCTATAAAATCCAATTTTACAAATAAAATCATATTTTACTTAATATATCATAAGATCATATCTTATCATCAATTGTACCAAAAATAATTGATTTCAAAATTCAATTTAAGGATAAAATATTAAAATTTTCCAAAAATTCAAATTTATCCAAAAATCAATTTAAAATTTACGGACTCGAACAATTCGATCCGAAATCTCGTGAACCAATCAAAAACAATTTTTGACCGGACCAAAAATAAAATTTCAACACATTAAAATTAATTTTTTAAATAAAAATAAAATTTTTCCCGCGGGCCGCCCGGGACACTCCCGGGCCGGCCCGCACCCGGGGCGCGGGCCGGGGGCAGCCCGGCTGCCCCTTAGGGCAGCACTCTCGCTGCCCTGGCGGCGCCTAGCGCCGCCCCTGGGCGGCGCCGAACGCCGCCCCTGGGCAGCGCCGAGCGCTGCCCTGCGCATCGCCCAGCGCTGCGCTGGGCAGCGCACAGCGCTGCCCTGGGCAGCGCCGTGCGCCGCCCGGGGCAGCAACAATTGCTGCCCCACCGGGCAGCGATCCAATCGCTGCCCGGGTTTTGCCCCGAAAAAAAATTTTTATTTAAAAATATTTATTTTGTTTTCCAAAAACCGAGATTCAAAAATTTTGTACAATCGATTAATTTAATCGTTTGATCTGAGCAAACCTGGCTCTGATACCACTGTTGGAAAACAGGGCTCTCAGATCAATCACGATTGATACCCGGTGCAGCGGAAGTTTAAAAATTTTATCATGGAACAATTCCATGGTGTGGGTATCAACCATTCAACGATTAAATTATTGTGTGTGTAAAATTCAAATAACAATTAATTAAATTTTACCTTCAATCTCGAATCGAGATTAATGGACACCACACAGATTTCTCTGCGCTTCTTGTATCTCCCAGGAACTGATGAACTCCTTCAATCAGGTCCACGAATGGGGTTTAAATCCCTCTGATAGATTGCACTAGAAAATCTATCAGAAGTTTTCTGCGAAGAGATTAAACGAATCTGATTCGTTATTCCTGGCTGCAATTCAAAAATCACAGACCGGAATTTCTCTGACAGAGCAAGGAGGGTTCGGCCGATTTAATTATGAGAGAGGCTAGGGTTCGAAATTTTGCTCTCAAAATAATGACCTGTTGTATCTAATTTCTGTACTGCAATAACTTATTTATAATGCAGGCCACTAACAGCTTAGGGCCCATTAGTCATAAGTTGAGGCCCGACAAGCAAAGCCCACACGTTCAGAAATTAATATAAAATTCATCGTGACTCCGATTGATGAACCGATTTCACCAATGTGCACATAAACCATTTCTGCACATTTTAAAGTCAAGATAAATTTTCCTGAATCCGAATTCAGTGGTTTCCAAAAATGTCCATCCCTATGTCATTTTAGGAAATCCTACTCCCTTACTCTTATTTAAGAAGTCCAACTTCTTTATTCATTAAATTTAACTCTTTAAATTTAACTATCTCAACGGGGATTAAAACTCCATTACACTGTGTGACCCTCAATGGTTCAGGGATACAGCTAGCCGTGGGCTCACAACTCCTTGTGACTCGGAACAACAATTTCCGACTTGCCCAACGAATCATGGTAAAGCGCCTAGCAACATCGCCCCATGATTCCCTAGGTATCACTGATAGTGCCTACAAGAACCAGTAGATTTTGGTTAGCGTACAGTACGGTCCCTTCATCCATATATCCCGATCGAATCAACAACCATTGGTATATCGAGAGTCGCTCAAGATTCGATAACTATGCAATGCATCTTGAAGATCAAATTAGTGACATCGCATGTGCTACTAAGAAACCATTTCTTAAATCACATCAAGTACTCTGGCCAGAGATTTGTCACACTAATATCTCCTCAGATCGCATAGGATATCCACACTCGCAAGTATGTGGTGAATCCTTGACAACAATGCATTGACTCCTATATGTGTCGTAACTGTACCCAATCTCGACACCTGATGACCCCCATAGAGTCGGTAAACGAGTCAAAGCACAGCACTAGCATATAGAGTCTCCATGATGTTTCAAGTCGTAAGGACTAATGGTGTACAACCAAAACCGCGGACTTTATCCACTCGATAAGTGATAACCACTTGGAAAGTCCGGATAGGGTAGTTCGATTATTCATCCTATGAATATCCATTTGCATTGCTTCGAACATCTCCATGTTCCCTACCAATGAAACGTGGTACTCCGCATCGCAAATGCTAGTCTCAAACTCGAGCGATCCTTATCCTTATTATCGGACGGCTCAATCGACTAGGAACGGTTTTTAGAATATACAGTGACTATAAGATGTATTTCATGATAGACATCTCCATGTTCTACCACATCTTACATACACTATAGTATTCAAGGTCTTTATCAAAACAACAATAGTATATCACAATATAACAATATGAAGTAATATAAAGTCATTGCCATAAAAGTGTAAATAATATTAAACAAAGATTGTTTATACAAAGAGTCATCAAAGCCCATAGCCACACAGTTGGCTCACTGGGCACCCACTCTTACACTTCCATCGATTTGGGTCCGGAGTATCCATTGGTATTTCGGTATGGGAGCCACCTCCTGAAGCGATGGCACATCGTGCTACATACTAGGGCCCGGTCTGTCTTTGTTATCAAATTCTTGACCTCGAGTTTGTAGGGAGTTCACTTTGCATGCATGTATACTCATACTCTTGTTCTGATCGTTTTATGCTAACATCTCTAACTCTGTGTTTCTGGACACCCTATTCAATGGGACAGGTTTGCTATTGGACAAGGAGGGTGGATCCAAGAGGGGCTAGGCAGTGGTTGGCCAGCTGGAGCTTCGTCTAGGGTTTATATTTCTGTTGTATTGGGTTGATAACAACATTTGATTTGGTTGTATAACTATTTGGGTATTTACAGATTCCTTTTCTTGGGAATTGTATTAATGTATTTGTTTCCCGCAGCTTATTCTAGTTTACTGTTTGATTAAGTTAATTGCATGCCTAAGTTTTGTTTAGTAGGTGATCTCGGCAAGGGTCACTACAAATTAAGAACTAGATGTAAACAGTAATGGACATTTGTTGATTAAGTTTGTTGAGTTGATGTTTATGTTTATAGCATTATGAGATTGATATGAATGAACAGATTGTGTCCTATTGCTTGGATATATTGTGATTAGATTTTGATAATAGATTGAATTATTGGGAATTGATCTAAGTATGTGTTACTTTTGAAAGTTGTAAATTTCATAATTCCAGCAATATTGTGCTAAACTTTTGGGAGAGATATAAATTTGAGAATTGTTGGGAAGAAATTCTTTTCGATAGAATAAGAGGATGAAATTACTGTTTTTTGGATGACACCGAATTCAGTTACAATTGAGCCTTCCTTCGATTAATCTGAAGATTTTTGAAATCTATTTTGGTTATGCATCCTTGATTAGCATGACATTGACTTCGATAATTATGGCCATTCGGCATCGATTGAAATTCCAAATTTGAATTTCAAAAATTTGTAATTCTTGAAAACTTGAATTTTCTATCTGGACATTGATATTGATTCGGGAGAGTTTCGATTATTTGATTCCTGAGTGATCTAGATTTCTTTGATTGCGACATTCGAATATGCTTTAGGACTGAGTCCTAATCAATGACTGCGTGCGGATTCCTCGTGAGTGAGGCCAAGTTGACAACCATGATTTTAGTTTGTCTTGATATAGGGCATGATGTCGTACCCATTGATGGGTGATCACATGATTTGATTATTATTGATAGATTGACTCGCATTCCTTATTAATGGAGCCCTGATTTGATTCACTCTCCCTTTATTTAAAAATGCAAGTGAGTTGTTTTCACTTAGCAGAGATTGTTGTTTAGAATTAATTCGATTTGATAATCATGATTTGAGCGATTTTCCTTGATATTAATTTGATTCTGACTCTAAGAGTCATGGATGATTTGAGGTATATCTTCAGTATATACGATTTTGTTGGCTCGTAACTGATAGAGATTGATAGCACTATCTGAATTTAGTGTTTGACCGATCGAGATAAAGATTAATTCCGAAGATAGTTCGATTTTTGGTGTTTTGGGTGAAATTTTGAATCAAAATTACAGTGTATTCGAATTAGGGTTTAAGAATATTTTAGATGATTCAGAAGAATTGATAGGATTCACTCGATGAAACAGTGATAACGGAATTATTTTATGAATCATAGGATTTTCTGATGATGGCTTTGGGAATTTATGGAATTTTGCGGTAAATTTTCCTTGTTGGACTAAGAGCGTAATTTTGAATTCAGAAATAAGATTGAGTTTCAATGTTTAGTAGAAATGTTTGAATCTCGTTTGTGCATTCGAACTCGATTGAGTGAATAGCTAAAACTGGGAAACAGAAAGAGTGAATAAGAAGAAGATACTTGAATTAGCGAAACTGGTACTGAATAAGTTCCAGAGCAGTCAGATGAATACCTGAGTATTGTTCTTCTGATTTATGAGATTAATCGGATGTTGTTTTTGATTTTTGATCAGATGAGAGATTTTGGCATTGACTTTTGACCTGCTTGATTGATTATTTATTGATTGGAAGAATTTGTTGAACTTCAGAACTTCTTGAATTGGGATTGTCCGATGATTGCGAAAACATATTGTGACTTGCTCGATGATTATGTCATTGAAGAAAGAATTTGCTGATATCAAATTTTTGGGGAATGGTACGAATTGTTTGATTGATCGAATTTGACTTGAAGATATTAGGGGAAGGTCGAATTGTTTGAGATTAACTTAGTATATGAGTTTGAGATGTTAGGGACTGTCTAATTGACATATGTTCCTCTTAATTCTAAACTAATGGATGAGTTTAGTTTGAGATTGATTGATCTAAGAATGAATTATTGACTCGTTAGAGGGTTTTCAAAGTATTTTTGGTTTATTCCTTATAAACTGACAGACATATAAGATTTGATGTCTGAATTTAGGTCAGAGTTAAATATTCAAGAAACTCTTTTTCCTCGTCTTATTAGAGTACAACATACTAATTTCAGATTGTCCGACAGTCAGAACAGACTGTTTCATATCTTTTGAGAGGACATTCTACGAGTCGTAGTGCTAGATTTTTGCACTAGTTGGCTAGATTCATGATTTTGTTGATTTTTCTGATTTGAAAAAATTTATTAGAGGAGTTTAGAGATGACTCTTTTCGAAGCGATATACGATAAGAAATGCAAAATTCTCTTTTTAAAAAATGATGTTTCGGAATGCCTCAGTTGTAGAGCCAGATTTGACGTGATGTGGTCAAAGATGTCACAGAAAGTGAGTATGATTCCGAATAGAAACAAAACAGTACGTGTAGTGACCCTTACCCGGATCCTCTACTAAACAAAACTTAGGCATGCAATTAACTTATTTAAACAGATATCAGAATAAAACTACAGAAACCATAAACAATATACAATCCCAAGTAAAGGAATCTGTAATTTATCCAATAATATACAACCAAATCGAATAGCTGTACAAACCCAAACAACAATAATAAAACCTAGACGAAGCTCCAGCTGGCCAACCACTGACTAGCCCCTCCTGGATCCACCCTCCTCGTCCAATCGCAAACCTGCCCCATGGAATAGGTTGACCAGAAACACAGAGTCGAGACGTGAGCATAAAACGCTCAGTACGAGAGTAAGAGTATACATGCATGCAAAGTGAACTCCCTATATACTCGAGATCAAGGATTAGATAACAGAGACAGACCGGGCCCTGATATGTAGGCTGTGCTTCGCTTCCAGGAGGTGTCTCCCATACCGAGATAACCGTGGATACATCGGACCCAAATCGATGGAAGTCCATCCACTAACAGGATAGGTAGTTAACCCTACAAAAAGACATCTCTAAAGAGATACAGCAAGATGCAAATGTAATGCAGCATAATATCATGGGCATATAAAATCATGCCAGTCCCACAAAATACATGCATAATCAGTCAGGATATCTCGAAAAAGTAAATCCGTACCTTTCAAAACAGTGCAAGCTCTAACCAACTCCTAGGTCCCCTCCTATAGTCTGCTCTACACTGCCAAATGATACTATTATCATTAAAGCTAATCTAAATAGCCTAAACTAAGCTGATTGCATACTCCCTAAATATTTATAGGCAAGCAAAAGCTAATGGCCTTTCGTCCGTCGTTAGGCCCCTTGATGTCGATGCACTCCAGAACTTGGACACAACTCCGCTTACGACTCCCGAATGTCTCTCCGACCTCCCGGACCAAGCCTAAGAAGACTAGAACAGCTCCAAAAGGACTAGAATGGAAATGAAAACCGTCGGAATTGGGCAAATGAAAGTGAAGTCCCTCGGCCTTCTATTTATATACAACGATCGGAACATCCGATCCTTGATCGGAACATCCAAACCTCGATCGTGTAACGTCCGATCCGGCCATCGGAGCTTCCGAAAATCCTGATCTGCCACGTGTCCAAAATATCACTTGTTGATTCCGGAAAGGGTGATCGGAGCTTGCCGATCTAGCCAAATCGTCAATGGATGACGTAATATCATCGGTGCCTCCGATCGCTCATCGGAGCTT